>NC_025993.2:153096174-153120894 GCF_000442705.2 Elaeis guineensis | reverse complement strand
TAAAGTCACTCTCTACAATGGACACAAAAAGACCCCTTCTGCAACACTCATGTTGGGTTCCGATAGCGCAGTGGAAGTATTAGGTGTTTAATATTTTCATTAAAAACACCCGATGCACCGGAAACCATAATGCCTAAGAACCCTTGACTATATCAATCAAAGTACAATAAACACAAATTTGGATCAGAAGAATACCTGCAACGCTAATCCAATTCCACAAGACGTCCAAATGTCTGCCCTCCAACGGTGATCCACACGAAAATTAAACCAAGAACAGCGCTCCTTTTTCACCTTGCTTCAAGAGTTTCTAGCCCCTAAAACTCGACCAGCTACTAATCAATCAGACCTTCCTCCAGACTTGAGTCTGAACCACCTACTGGACTTGACCACCTTTTTTTCTGGACCTCTTAAATCCTTAGAGCTATTAGGATTAGGCTTGTCTTAAAAGAACAAGCCTTTGTCCTAACTCTAGAGTTGTAAGAGAGGGAGAGAGGGAGTGGATAGGGGATGTAAGAATTGAATAATCTCTCCATCTGCCGTCCCCTATTTATACTATCAGATGAGTCGCCAACAGAGAAAGCACGCCTCATCTGGAAAGACATATCAAGTCCATGTATCACTTATCTAAGAGTCTTTAAAGAGAAAGACTCTTCAGGATGTGATACGTCGATTTCTGCCTTCTCACGCGCACATGCCCAGAATGAGATGCTTTCGTGTCTCTTCTGACTTCAGATCAGCGTAAAAAATTGCCATGTAACACTTTATTCAAATAGGAAGGCCATCAGCAAGTATCGCCTAATTTGAATAAGTGTTTATATGTGAGAAGGACTCTTCACGAAGAGATGCGGAAGCACCTTCTCACTGTCGTGCGCGCGCATGCCTAGAGAAGGGCGTGAAAAGCAACCTTCCTTAAATCTGATAATTTTTCAAATTTTTACCATGTGATCAGTACTTAAAACTGATCCATATCACGAAAATTATCAGATAAAAAGTCGCTTAAGACTCCCTAAACAGGAGTCTCCACGTCCCTTCGCGCGTCCAGAAAAACCTATCGCGCGTGCAGCAAAGTTTTCAGAATTTTTCCATGCACAATTTGAAAAATTTTTCATACTTTAAAAGGTGTGCTAGGTGGTTCATCATCTGATCTTATTGCCATAAAAAATAGAGACCCAAATCAGGACTCTTAGTCCTTCTCCATGCCAAAAACAAAGTGCGCATGCGCCCCAGCATATTTGTGCCAAGAGTCCTTAAGTTGGACTCTAAATTATTTGGCGTGTACACCAGATATGGCGCCTCTTTTTGGCTGCTTCTAGGTGGCTAGACCTGATCCAAATGTCCACCAAATTGGGCTAATAAATCAGCAAGGTATGAGACCAAATTGGTCTCCAAAGGAGCTAGGGATTCCGCACGTGCTAGCATGCTTACTAGAACCCGATTGAATCCAAAATTTCAATTAATCTTTTTCAAAAGGGTCCTTGGCCAATTTTCATATGTGTGTGACCCATTGGGTTCCACATCTAACCAATAGTAGTCCGAATGCAAGTTGACCTAATTGATTAGAATTTAATCTAATCGATTTTAGATCCAATCGAGCTAATCCGATTTCAGCAATTAGAACTCTTTCTAATTGACGATCGAATTAAACTCTTTAATTCGATCAAAAATCTACAATTCAAGATTGATGTCTAGCAACGTATCATGACTACTCAGAAGATGTGAAATTTGGTGAAAATACCAAATATATCCTTCAATGGTAAGTTACCGTGCAATTCAATTCTCGATCATTCCCGCACTCTGAATATGTCATGAGTATGGAACCATATCAAACTCAAACACATTCATATCGATTCTCAATAACCAATGATGACTCCAATAAGAAGCATTAGAAACTCTTTCTAACCTCCTTCCTACTTTTGATCAAAAAAATTTTCTAAATTATCTAAGAATGAAAATATACAGGATGCGATCTCCTCTTACTAGGAGTGATCGATTCCATATTGACCTACTCACAACCTTCATACACACTCCACCATATCCAGAACACCCCATATATGTCTTAATGCCATGCCTGAGTATAAATCAAAATATGGATTCATGTGCATAAGATTCCATGGTGATCACAGGTCTAAAGATCACTTGCACAACTCCCACTTAGAGAACCATCTTTGACATGCAAGTAAGGCTTCCATAAGATGTTCTCTTTCATCGAGTCAATTCAGTGGACTCATTTTTCAAATGAGCACTCACATCCTTGTATTAGTGTCACACAAGTGACTAGTGAGATCTGCCACCCTCTCTATCAAGCATACATAAGATGTGCCAGTCTATCCGAATATTGATCTCCGACTCAATGTTCCTACGATTAAAAATATTTAAAATTAAGATTTTAGGATTTTAGATCTCACTAGCATGACCCATTCATGTCTTCTAAAATCATTGTCCTAATCTTTGGGTTCATCATAATCTTAATTATAATAAGATGCAGCTAATATGATGAATTAATGCCTCATTTATTATCAAATAATAATGTCATTACATGAGTTGAAAAATTACAAAAAAAAGTCTCATCACAACATACTTGCGATGACTTATAGGACACTCTCTTCAATCTCCCACTTGCACTAAAGCCAATCGCCTTTGTATCTCAATCCCATACAATCAAGATGGCAATCAAATAGCTGCTGTGATATGACCTTAGTGAATGGATTGCTATATTGTTCTTTGTATCTACTCGTTCAAGGACATCTTGTCTCTCTACGATTTCTCGAACGAAGTGGAAGCGTCTCAGGATGTGCTTGGATCTTTGATGAAACCTAGGTTCCTTAGCTTGAATAACGGCCCAGTGTTATCACAATAGAGTGGCCACCGGTCCTTCAATTTCAAGAACGACTCCTAAATCCATGATGAACTTCTTCATCCAGACAGCTTTCTTAGCGGCTTCACTAGCAGCAATGTACTCTGCCTCAGTAGTTGAGTCAGCTACTGTCTATTGCTTGAAACTTTTCCAACTCACTGCCCCATCATTTAGGATAAACACGTACCCTGATATTGACTTGCTATCATTCGGATCAGATTGAAAACTAGAATCTGTATATCTCTCTAGTTTCAACTCTGATCCTCCTTCATATATGAGAAAAACATCTTTAGTCCTTCTCAAGTACTTCAGAATATTTTTCACAGCTTTTCCAATGATCTCTCCTGGATCAGCCTGAAATCTGCTAGCTACGTCCAAAGCATAAGCTACATCAGGCTTGGTACATAGCATGATATACATTATTGATCCCACAGCGAAGCATAAGGAATTTCATTCATCCTCTTCCTCTCTTCTGGTGTCTTATGACATATTTTCTTAGAGAGACGTATACCATAACTGCAGGCAGGTAACCTCTCTTACTTGCCTCCATATTAAATCTCTTTAATATGAGATCTATGTATCGTGACTGGGATAAACCTAACATCCTTTAGATCTATCTCTATAGATCTTTTATACCCAGTATATAGGATGCTTCACCTAAGTCTTACCAAAAAAAACAACAGTACTCCCACTTGTCTCTTATACCACACATGGTTCATCCTTATTTTTGATAAAGCCAAATTTTTTAACTGTCATATCAAATCGGAGTTCCAACTCCTCGAAGCCTGCTTAATCCATAAATAGATTTCTTAGCTTGCATACTTGATTTGCCCTCCCACTTGAAACAAATCTCTCTGGCTGAGTCATACAGACCTCTTCCTCTAGATTACTATTGAGAAAAACGATCTTGACATCCATCTTCCAGATCTCATAATCGTAGTATGCCGTTATAGCAAGCAAAATCCTGATGACTTAAACATAGCCATTATTAGAAGGTTTCATCATAGTCAATTCATTGCCTTTGTCTGAAATCCTTCGCCACTAACCTAGCTTTGTAGGTTTCTACTTGACCATCTGCTCCGATCTTCTTCTTGAAGACCCACTTGCACTCTATTGGGGTCACACCCTCAGGCGCATCAACCAAGGTCCAACTTGGTTGGTTACATCGAGTTATCTCAAATTTCATGGACTTCCAGCCATCTGTCTGAGTCTCTACTCATGACAGCTTCCGAATAGGTCAGTGGATCATCATCCTGAATGATGTTGATCGAATTGTCATTTTCAATGAAAAATCATATCTCAGAGGTGCTTGACGCACTCTATCTGACTTCGAAAGGAGGTGTGTATTATGGATGTACCTCATCTTAAGTACTTCTGATTGAGGATCTTCTTGTGGTTCAATCACAGGTATTTCTGGATTGGTTTGTAATCATGAACTTCCATAAGTTCAATATTCCTCCCACTGCTTCTTCTGGATGAATTTATTTTTCAAAAAAATGGCATGCCTACTAACAAATATCTTTTATTCAGGAAGATGATAGAAATAGTATCCATTAGTTTCTTTAGGATATCCTATAAATCTACACTTGTCTGATCTAGCACTAAACTTATGTCCAAAAATATTTTTGACGTAAGCAGGACAGCCGCAAATCTTAAGATGTTTAAGATTAGACTTCCTTCCCTTCCATATCTCATATGGTGTACTTGCAACAGACTTTGAAAGCACTCTGTTTAATATGTATGCGGCAGTCTCTAGGATATATCCCAGAAAGATATTCGGAGAATCAGTGAAGCACATCATGGACCGTACCATATCCATCAAAGTACAATTCCTTCTTTCTGCTACACCATTTAGCTGAGGTGTATAAGGAGGATCCATTCAGAGAAAATACTTTTATTTTTAAGATGATCAAAAAATTTATTGGATAATATTCTCCTCGATCAGATCGAAAATCTTGATATTTTTTTCAATTTATTTCTCGACCATACATTGATACTCTTTGAACTTATCAAAGGCTTCAATTTATGTTTATAAATACACATACCGAACCTTGATAAATCATCTGTAAAGGTAAAAAATAGAAGTATCCTCCTCTGACCTGAGTTGTCATCGATCCACATACATTCGTATGTACTAAGACTAACAACTCACTTACCCTCTTCCATGTCAGAAAATGAGTCTGGTCATCTTACCCATGAGACAAGATTCACAAGTTCCCAATGATTCATAATCATATGGATCAAAGAATTCTTCTTTGTATAACTTATTAATCCTTGACTCACTAATATAACCAAGGCGGCAATGCCAGAGATATGTGATATTCACATCTTCTCTCTTTCTTTTCATATTCCTCTCAATATGAAAAATATTTTCATTGAGTGCAAGAATTAAAAGATTGTTATCAATATAACCACTGCCATAAAATTCATTAGAAAGAAAATGAGCATCCATTTTCCATTAGCCTTATTTCATAACCTTGTTTTAATAACAAAGATATAAAAATAATATTTCTAATGACCTTTGGCATGTAATAACAGTCTTTCAATTCTAAATTTTGCGAAGCAAATCAAGCATACAGATTTCCACAGCCTCTGCATTAATGGACTCTCCACTTGCACCATAAAGCTCGATATCACCTTTTTTCAGACCTTTAATATTCTGTAATCGCTGTAATGAATTATAAATATGCGATCCACATGCAGTATCTAATATCCAAGTATCAGAGTCTGAGCCACTCAATGAAAAATAGATCTGTATTATACAACACTTTTTGGTGCTATACTTGCACCATGCTTCAAACTTGCAAGATTATTCTTGCAATAATACTCCCAATGTCCAAACTTGCCACAAAATAAATAGCTAATATCCATATGGACATCTTTTGCCTTCTCATTATTAATGACCATCCCAAGATCAGAAATATCCAGAACATCGAAGTTCTTCTCCGATACGAACCTAACTTGCAAGTTCCTCGACTAATCCACATAGTTAAGATCGATCAACATATTTTTATTATAGTATTATGTAGTGAAAATAAAAAAGCCATAATATAAACTTAAATCTGCATAAATAAAGAATAACAAAATATAAGCAGACCACTCATGTTTGACATGCATAACTAGATGAGGACTTTTAAAACTAGTTATGTCTCCCACTATTTATCGGATACCCTAACCCTCTCTTATGGTAAACGAGAAATCCTAATCTGATTTCTTAATGGGGTTGAGACCCTAATCCCTCAATGAAGTCTTATGGATATCACAACAAACCTCAATGAGTTCAAAGGTAGAAAAACATATCCAATTGTATCTCATACAACTTTCAACATAAACCTTATCTCTAAAAACACTCATAGCCTTGTAGATATCACGACAAACTATAGTGTTTTGTAGTTAAGTCAGATCCTTCATTTTCATACAGTCATATCTGAAAAATGCTATCTTTGCGGATATCACAATAAAGCAACATATCCAAAATATACCGTAAAGCATCTAATATGCACCAAGACAAACCCACATCAATCCCCATAGCAAGTCTTGTGGATATCATAACAAACCTCCTATGATTTCTGACAGGATATTGACTAGGCATGAAAGAAGGCATATGTAGTGTTTAAAACACTAAGCTGCCATCATTCAAGATTTGAACTAATCCAATTGGCCAGAAAAGTATTAAGATTGGTGGGGGGTCCCCCGTTGCTTTTCTTAGACACCAATAAAATTGGTCAGGCCAGCAATGGAATCAATTAAATAACCACCGCACTTGAAACACTCATTAGACATCAATTGATTAATCGATTCAAGAAAATAGGTCAGCTACTAGTTCACAACACTATGACTTAATATGATTTTTATGAAGACTTTAATGGTCTCAAGCACATCCTGTATCAATCAATCACAATGATGCACTAATATAGTTATATTTTAAAAAATATAACAACTAATCATAGCATCCAGTCATATCTCTAAGATATGAAAAACATAATCATACAATATGACTGTAACTAAGCACCTCAAGCATATCACATATGTATGAAATACAAATAAACATGTATGAATACAAAACACTCTTTTCGCGGTTCTTCTTGGGACATCACAGTGGCACCCCTATATGCCATAAGAGTACCCTATTGAATAGAAAGAGAGGATCTCTGAACCCTACTTGCTCTTATGACCGAACGACCTGATGATGAACCCCAATTAGAGTACTAAGCTACTAAGAAAATTCTACGCATACATCATGCATTTTAAATTTAAAACATGTCTCTAAGACATACTAGGGTTTGGATGTTCAATCGGATTCAACCCTTGATCCGACTTGAACCAAACCAAAAACCCAAGCTTGATCACAATCAAGACAATAATTTAACCTTTGATTATATAGATCAAAATAGGCTCTGATACCACTGATGGGTTCGATAGCGCAGTGGAAGTATTAGGTGTTTAATATTTTCATTAAAAACATCCAATGCACCGAAAACCATAATACCCAAGAACCCTTGACTACATCAATCAAAGTACAATAAATGTAAATTTGGATCAAAAGAATACCTGTAGCGCTAATCCAATTTCCACAAGGCGTCCAAGCGTCCGTCCTCCAACAGTGATCCACACAGAAATTAAACCAAGAACAGCGCTCATTTTTAATCTTGCTTCAAGAGTTCTAGCCCCTAGAACTCGACTAGCCACCAATCGATCAGACCTTCCTCCAGACTTGAGTCTGAACCTCTCTGAACCACCTACTGGACTTGACCACCTTTTTTTTGGACCTCTTAAAACCCTTAGAGCTATTAGAATTAGGCTTGTCTTAAAAGAACAAGCCTTTGTCCTAAACCTAGAGTTGTAAGAGAGGGAGTGGATAAGAGATGTAAGAATTGAATGATCTCTCCATCTGCCGTCCCCTATTTATACTACCAGATGAGTCGCCAACAGAGAAGGCACGCCTCATCTGGAAAGACATATCAAGTCCACGTATCACTTATCTGAAGTCTTTAAAGAGGACTCTTCAGGATGTGATACGTTGATTTCTGCCTTCTCACGCGCACATGCCCAGAATGAGATGCTTTTCGTGTCTCTTCTGACTTCAGATCAGCGTGAAAAATTGCCACGTAACACTTTATTCAAATAGGAAGGCCATTAGCAAGTATCGCCTAATTTGATAAGTGTTTATATGTGAGAAAGACTCTTCACCGGAGAGACGCAGAAGCACCTTCTCGCTGTCGCACGCGTGCACGTCCAGAGAAGGGCGTGAAAAGCAACCTTCCTTAATATGATAATTTTTCAAATTTTTACCACGTGATCAGTACTTAAAATTGATCCTTATCATGAAAATTATCAGATAAAAAGTCGCTTAAGACTCTCTGAACAGAAGGAGTCTTTGCGTCCCTTCACGCATCCAGAAAAATCTATCGCGTGCGCAGCAAAGTTTCTAGAATTTTTTTCACGCACAATCTAAAGGATTTTTCATACTTTAAAAGGTGTGCTAGGTGGTTCATCATCTAATCTCATTGCCATTAAAAAATAGAGACCCAAAACAGAAGGATTCTTAGTCCTTCCCAGCATATTTGCGCCAAGAGTCCTTAAGTTAGACTCTAAATTAGTTGGCATGTACACCAGATATGGCGCCTCTTTTTGGCTGCTTCTAGGTGGCTAGACCTGATCCAAATGCCCATCAAATTAGGCTAACAAATCAACAAGGTCTGAGACCAAATTGGTCTCCAAAGGAGCTAGGGATTCCATACGTGCTAGCATGCTTAATGGAACCCTGATTGAATCCAAAATTCTAATTAACCTTTTTCAAAAAGATCCTTGGCCAATTTTCATGTGTGACCTATTGGATTCCACATCTAGCCAGCAGTAGGTCCGGATGCAAGTTGACCTAATTTGATTAAAATTTAATCTAATCGATTTAGGTCCAATCGAGCTAACCCGATTTCAGCAATTAGAACTCTTTCTAATTGATGATCGAATTAAACTCTTTAATTCGATCAAGAACCTACAAGTCAAGATTGACGTCTAGCAATGTATCATGACTACCCAGAAGATGTGAAATTTGATGAAAATACCAAATATACCCTTCAGTGGCAAGTTACCGTGCAATTCAATCCTTCGATCATCCCCGCACTCTGAATATGTTCATGTGCATGAAACCATGTCAAACTCAAACACATTCATATCGATCAATTAACCAATGATGACTCCAATGAAGGAGCATTAGAAATTCTTTCTAATCTCCTTCCTACTTTTGGCCAAAAAATTTTTTCTAAGTCATGTAAGAATGAGAATACACAGGATGCGATCTCCTCTTACTAGGAGTGATCGATTCCAATGTTGACCTACTTACAACCTTCATACACACTCCATATCCAAAACACCCCGTACATGTCTTAATGCCATGCCTGAGAATGAACCAAAATATAGATTCATGTGCATAAGATTCCATGATGATCTCAGGTCTAAGGATCACTTGCACAACTCCCACTTAGAGAACCATCTTTGACATGCAAGTAAGGCTTCCATAAGATGTTCTCTTTCATCGAGTCAATTCAGTGGACTCATTTTCCAAATGAACACCCACATCCTTGTATTAGTGTCCCACACAAGTGGCTAGTGAGATCTGCCACTCTCTCCATCGAGCATACATAGGATGTGCCAGTCTATCCGGAACATTGATCCCCGACTCAATGTTCCTACGACTAGGAATATTTAAGATTAGAATTTTAGGATTTTAGGTCTCACTAGCAGACCCATTCATGTCTCCTAAAATCATTGCCCTAATCTTTGGGGTTTACCATAATCTTAGTCATAATAAGATGCAGCTAATATGATGAATCAATGCCTCATTTTATTATCAAATAATAAATGTCATTACATGAGTTGACAAATTACAAAGAAAAGTCCCATCACAACATACTTGCGATTGGCTTACAGGGCACTCTTCTTTCAACTCAAACATGCACAAAATTCAACAAGAAAGGGATAAGAATTTCTCAATGACATACCCTCGGACGTTTTGGACTAGGGGCCTCAGGTGGGTCACGATGATGTTGGGAGCTACTTGAGTCATTCAGGTGATTGCTTGCAGTCTGCAAATATTAATCAAAGCATTAAATACCACCAAACTGACCTTTGCACTGAAATATTTTTTGGCCAGCCAGCAGAACAACAATAAAACAAAAGGAAAAAAAAACACCATACTTGTGCAGTAGAACCATCATTACTAGCTGAGCCACCTGGTACAGTTGTGTGCTCAGATAAAAATGGCATAAGCTGGCGAACTAAACTGGAGAAGAATACTCCATCATCACTACCTACTCTTGATGCCTCATGTGTTTCGGTATTTCCAGTTGTGCCAGTTTGATTTTGAACGGCAACAGAACCTGTAACTGACTCCTGATGACCAGTGCCACCAACCTGAACTTGCTCTCCAGGAAAAAGTGCTGTCCTAATCCACTCGTCCACTCTGCTTAACAACTGAGACATCGAGCCTTGGCCAACTTGCTGCCCAACATGAGCCTGTGTGTTGCTCTCACTATTACTAGCAGGTGGTGCCTGTTGGCTTGTAATGGAAACCAGTGATGACCCTAAAAATAAAAATCACATATGATTCAGTAATAATACAAAAATCTTACTCAACAGATGAGATGTAGAATGCCTTGCCAGTGTGTTGATTTCATGACTTTAATTATGATTAATGAGCTCAAGTGCAACATGACGCAATTTTCACATTGTCAATAAACACAATGCAGACTAATTGATATAATGTTCAAGGAAGCTAAAGAAAGTAGCAACAAGCCAGCAAATAATTACCAAAGTTCAGCTTTCTGCCAAGTCATTTTTGGAAGGTGCCTAGAAACCATCATGCTCTACTTCAAAAAAGTTAACCTTCCAAAAGAACCCCTTAACCCACGTTGCACTTTAATTGACTTCCCTCCTACCCAGTCCCAAACCCTTGTCTTCCTATTTCACTCAGAACTTAGCAGTCAAAATTTCACCATAAGCTCAGCCCACTGCTTAATCAAATCCCATTTATCCACTCACTCCCTCTCCCAAATCCAGCTACTCTCTCTCTCTCTGTCTCTCTCTCTCTCTCTGTTGAAACATGAATAGTGATCTTCATATATGATTAAAATAAAGGTGCTAAAGATCTCAAACCAAATACAGATATGACTTCAGAAATTTCTCTCTATTGAGGCCATGTAGCTCATGACCTCCCTGTTCTATTCAGAAATACACCAGAGAAGTTAAATTAAAGGAAAGGAATGCAAAGAGCAATCTACTTCCCTCTTTCTATCCAATTAACTGGAGCAACCAGTCTCTTCCTCTCCTCCCAATTTATGTGACCCAACCACCAGTCCTAAATCCTGGGAGCACTGCACAGGGAGGCTAGGTATGGTTGCATAGCTTTTCTCTTGTTCAAATGGAGGGAATAATAAACAAAGGACTAATAAATGAACTGAAAAATTTAGTCATTAAAATACATAAACAAATAAAGTTATAGCAGCCAACACCATAATAGTGCATCACATCAAATCATGGCCTCCTTTTTTTGGCATTTTCCATATAGTTTAGTCTCAACCATGCTATGTTTTGGCAAAAAAAATATGGCAAGAGTATCCATTAGAAGTGGCCTGATCAAGGTTTTCAATGTTTATGAAGCTTTTGTACTACAAATTTATTAATAACATTAAATAATTTGCAATTAGAAACACACTGAAAATATATGATGAGTTAAAATAATTAATATAACTAAAAGTTTGCTTCTCCAATAAAACTCTCTTATCATTTTAGAATCTCCAGATGTCTAGTTCCTTTCATGTTTTAGGAAAAAATATGATATCTTAGAAATTTATCCATTGCTGAAAGTCATGAAATGCCCATCTTACTTATAACTGATGTACTTGTCGGGGAAAAGTTAGAGGTGCGGTACAAGTATTGAAACCCACCTGTATTTGTATCTCTAAATATTTGCTCACCAAATCTTCTCGCATTTTCTCTACAATCCCTAGGTAGCCATTTAAGCAATCATCTAAAAGTCTTCACCCCTTGCAAAATTCCTTGCACTAATCCATGCATAACACAGTTCCTCTCAAAATGGTACTTTATACACTTCTTTAAGATTACACATGTATATTAAGGATTAGGTTATTGTGTGGTGAATCCATGTTAGTCATGGCTGACAAGTGAGCTTAGCATGCAAGAAAGCTTGATAGCTTATTATTGACAGTCTATGTTTTCAAACATGTTACTTTTATGAGCAGTTCTATCACTAATTCGGATTATGATCATAAATCACATACAAAGTGCAGTATAGTCCTGAATGCATTTATGCTTCAGAAAAATGCATAACATTTAAATCCTAAGCAAATTTCATGATTCCAATACTGACCTTGGTAGCCAGGTAATTCATTTGCTGAAGGATTCATCCAAGAAACTACAGGCGCAGAACTTGCAGGAGATTGATTTCGCATTGCAGATTCAAGATTTGGCAGATTTATATTAGGCTGAGACTGATTGGATTCATTGGATGCTCGAGAACCTCTTGCATTATTTGCATTCCCACTATTCACATGTTGAATTCTGGCAAGTAGAGGATAGATTACCCCGATTGCACTACCAGATGAATCTGAGGGGGAATGGCCAGCAGGTACTGCAACCACTGTTCTTATTGGGACTACCCGCACTCCAGATTCTCCAGCAAAAGATGTACTACTTGGAATCCCTGAAAATGCTTGATTAACAGAATTGGCAGCAGATGGATTTCTTGTTGGATCTGTTTGCTCTTGCGGTTGCTGTGCACCAGCCTGTTCACCCAGGTTAGCATTGGTAACAGGTATGGTACGACCACCTGGGAAAAAAGGAAGAAAATTAAAGTTAATTATTAATTAGGCCATAAGCATTTAAGACGACAAATGCAGAAAGCTCAGGAATTTTATTTTAAAAGATGGAATAAAATATGAATACCTGTGCGGACACGTATGTCAATGTTCCTAGGAATAAATGCAGAAGCAAGTGGTTCTCCAAACTGTGCCCCGCCAAAGCTTGACCCAGGGAAAAAGGGAACAGGCTGCAATTACAAAGTTTAGCTTATGAAATAAAATCACAACAATAACTTGAATAAAATTTGAAAGTAAACATATATAACCTGAACCATCACAGGATTTGGCCCAGATGCAGATATAAAAACTGCCGGTCCAGCGTTCACCACAGCTTCCAACTGCAACACAGAACATCATTCAGACTACAAGGATGTGCAATACAAATAAGAGGCAAACAGGAAATTCATGAAGCATACTGGTGTTTGACCCATGTGCAATGTCATGGTTGTACGACCAAGCTCAAGAAGTAACGAGCCTAAGTTTCGTAATAGAACTCCAGATCTGATTGCACTTGATTGAAGGTCCATCCGCATCAGGGGATCAGTTACACTAACATGATCGTCAAGACGTCTTGCAAGTTGCTGTGACAAAATTTCAACTACCATAAACTCTCTAAAAGCTTGATCTTGCATAGAGCATAACCAAAACAAAGAGAACAGTGATTTTAAAAAAAATTGCTTGTGGAACATTTTATGTCATAAACACTACCATCACTCTTTTGTAAGACTTCCAACATGGGCCATCTTATATAAGAATACTCAAACACAAGAACAGAAATTCCAGGCCAGATTACCTGCTTTTCTAATATTAAATAGGAAGATTTTATTGTTAATTTTCATTCCAAAATAGCCATTAGATTGCTTAGCTAAACTTCATTCAGTAATATATTAGAATGCCATGTGTTGTAGAAAAAGTTCAAAGGGTGTCCATTTCTCACTTTGAACTTCCGCAATCCCCTCACTCCTGCGCCTCTGATTCTCAACAACTATTCTTTTCAAATCTTTTCATTTTATCCGTTATCTCTTCCAGGGTATGTCTATAATTACGAAACAGTTTGCATCTGCATTTGGCATGTGACATAAATAAGTTGTGCTAGTGTCTTGCTTGTAGAAGGTCATGCGAGAGTGAGTTTCTATCTCATGACATGGTGTAAATTTGATAGCTACACTACAAGCTCCCTGCTCCAAGTCAGCAAGCGACAAAGAGCATATTATACTCAGTAGGAGACACCATTATGATATTGAATCAGCTACCAATGTGAATGTTACGGCCTTGAACATGGATGCTAGAAGATCAATTGCCAGCTATAATACCTACTTGGAGAGAAATCTAGTTTCATATACATTTAGCATACAAGAACCAAAAAATGCTCAATAGTTCCATTATTGAAACCTTACCATACTACTGCAACTACATATTAAAATGGACTCATGAAAAAGGTGAATCCTGGAGTCCTGAAGACGGTTACCCTCAAACTAGCAGTTGCTTACAATGCGCAAATCAACAAAACAGAAGTGAAAGAGGAAGTATGGAAATCTATCACTTTTGTTTTAATTTAGTCCTTCTATAGTGCGCGTACTATTTATGTGTTTATGTGGATGGTTATTACTGAAAAAGATATTTTTTGGCAATTTTTTTGCAACCTCTCATGAAGCAACTTTCTATTTTCATAGTAATCATGTTCAACTTCTCCAAAGGCAAAACCATTCTTTTGCAGCATAATGCACTACTCCATAAAACACTGTTAATTTGTTTTTCAGCCTTCAAAATACCTACATGCTTGGTTACCCAAAAGCGAAAAAAAATAATAATAGTAAAATCCATCCACTTAGACCAGCATGAAACAATTAGCATTGTTAGCACAATGGACAGAACCAGGCTTTGCCTAGCTTAGTCACAAGCAATTATTTAGAGTACTCTGCTAGAGATCAGATCATGGTTGACACTGGTCAGTGCAGCAACATAATAAGCTGGGTATTGAGTGACATGAAAGCATGCTTATTGAGAAACTGGGAAAATGAAGGGTTATGATCTGCTTATCATATTGCTTTCTCAAAATATTTAAAGATTCCTTTCATTTTTGAAAGACTGTCTTTGTATGAGATAAAGCTTAAGCTTGTTGAGATATCCCAAAAAGGTTGGCATTTTGACAGTACAAGGAAAATCAGCATATGGTAAAGCCAAAACAAAGAAAAGTAATGTGAGATGCAGTGAATGTTTCTTTCCCCATGTATTCAAAATGTGGGCCCCACATCAGCTTCATGCTATGGAGCCTTGCTTCATAAGGTCCCAAAATCATGATTTAGCCAAAAAAAAGAAAAAGAGAAGCATACATGAGAGAACCAATTGTTTTTTTCCTCCCTTGCATATTTAAAAATATTGGCTTTGCAGCTTCTGAAGTTTGGCTTCAGCATGTCCAAACTCAAAGAGTTTTTATCACATATAAAGAATTTAGCTTACATTTTGGGCCTAATCCTCCAATAAACTCCTTAAAAACTAATATAGCATTTGTTAGGGTGGAAAATGGATTTGATACCTGTATATCCATATCCATGTTCATATTTTTCACAACAGATATGAATACAAATATGGATATTAAACAGACTATCAGAATTAGTATCCATATTTATTGTAAATGGATATAGATACAAGTCAGATATTACTTATATCCATATTCTCTCTGTTCAAATGCATATATGAGTTGGATATTATTTGGATATAAATTGGATTTGAGAAAATTTCATTAATGAAAGCCAACATTATTAATGAAAGCCAACATGAATGACACAGTCATAAAGGATGGGAAGTTGGGAACAAAATACAATATTAAGATAGCATAACTAGGTAAAGGTCTAAAACATAGTTATTAAACCCGCATAGGACCGTCCCGCCCCAAACAATATTAAAGGTCATTTTTTAAAACAAAAAATTGTAATATAAAAAAATAAAAACTATCTACTTTACAAAGAACTTGCAAGAAAAATTATGTGTAGATGTAAGAAGATGTTACATGTATTTGACATTTTTAAATATTTTAAATTAAAAAGTTCTGAAAATATCATAAAGAATAAACTGAAATATTTTATTCATTACCATAGTGAAAAGGATTGATTTCTAATAAAAATAATTAATAAATAACATATAAAATATGTTGCTTTATAACGTGAACAAGTTTTAAATAAGTACAACAGAACATCAATATAGAATAAAAATAAATGTTGTATCAGTGGCTAAGTGATTTGAAATGTAGTGGAAGATCATGAGTTTGATCCTTGAGGTGGTATTTAGACTTTTATCCAGATCTAGAGTCAGAAAAATCTTCAAAATCCAAATCCGGATCCATATCCAACAAAAGTTGGACCTGAATCGGGATCCATATCCAACAAAATTTGTATCTGAATCTAGATCCACATCTGATTGGATTTAAGAATTTCTATCTAAATTTGGATTCAAACTGGATACGGAAATGAATATAGTTGGATGATACTAGACTTATTTCAACCCTAGTATTCATTGGGGTGCAATTTACCCCGATACCTAATGGGGCGGGTTTTACTCGACCCATAGTGGATCTGTGGCAAGTGCAGGTAATGGTAAAACCTGCCCTAAAACAGACCCAGGTATATATAACCATTCACAATTCCCTCTCCACTCTTTGCTCTAGTCACTCTACTCTCGAGAAAGATTGAACATGTGAAAAGTTACATGCTATGATGCTTAGTTTTTCAATTTTAGCTGATGGCTTTTCTTAGTTTATGGGATATTTGACTTCTTAAAGAACAATATTTTTGTTTGTTATGTTTCAATTATTGTTAAAACTTTAGTTTGTCACAGGGTTTGCCGTACCGGGCCGAACCGTCCGATACGAGGCGTACCGAGCCGGACCGGTACTTTACCGATCCGATTCGGACCTTTTTTTCGAAATACTCTCCGAACCGCCCCGAACCGCTCGGTTCAGTCCGGTTCGTATCCATACCGCCCAAAACCGGACGGTATGGATCGGTTCGGTCCGGTTTGGCGTGAACCGAACCGTACCGACATGCCCACATACATAAAGTGGGGAGGGGGGAGGGGTGGGGTCGGAGACCTTTTAAACCGTTGAGACCTCCGAAAAATTAGAAAAAAAGAAAAAAACTCCGTCAAATTGTAGGAGTGGTTCGAGGAGAGGCTGATCTTTGGTCGGAGGTAAGATAATATGTTATTTTCTTAGTAAATATTTTTTTTTATTTTTGTTGTTAAAAATAGGATAAGAATGAGAAAGAATGAAAATAAGAGAAAATCATGCCAAAATCTTATGATTTTGGTATGATTTAATTATATGTGATAGATCTTTGGAAGATCTACACGATGACAACAAAATTATTAATTTTCGTTAATTATATATTTTTTAAATATTTTTAAATATTTATTTATTTAAAAATTAAAAAAAATTAAATTTTAGGAAAAAAATCAGAGTTTGGGAATCATGTTTAGAATGATTCAAGCTACTTAAATCTAATTTCAAATTTTTTTAAATATTTGAAATAAAAAAATTATTTTTTTAATTATTTAAATTAAAAAATTTAATTATAAAATAAAAAATATATAAAAATAGTGTTATATTTTAGTTAATTTAAAAATATTATTTGAAGCATATAAAATATTTATTTTGAATTTATAAATTTTAAAATAATTATTAAAATTATTTTAAAATTATATATAATTATTTTAATTATCGTTAAACTATTGTATTTTGTTGTACTTGCATATATTTATAAGAAAAAAATTTAGAGCATGACGTTCATTCACTTTAATTAATCAGCTATTTTATAGTATATATTTATTTATATAAAAATTATTAATAAATTAAAAAAATAAAAAATCAGTATTAGTTTTGAAATTGAGAATAATGTTTAGAATGATTCAAAACAATTAAAATATTTGAATCTAACTTGAGATTTTTTTGAAATTTTTTTTATAAATATTTAAATAGTAAAAAATGTTATCAAATAAAAAATATATGTAATTAGTGTTATATTACAGGTAATTCGAAATAATTAGTATTTTGTTATACCTGCAGAAATGAGTAAGAAGAAAAATCCTGAGCGTGACATCGGTTGGGATCATGATGAGATGCTCTCGGCTCGACATCATTGGAGATGCAAATGGTGCAACACAGAGTTCAAAGGAGGGGTGACTTGGTTGAAGCAGCATCTGGCTAGTGATTATCCTGATGTGTCCATGTGTCGGAAATATCCGCAAGAGGTCCGACAATTGATGAAAAAGCACTTTGCTGATTCGAACGCAACGAAGGAAAGGACAGAGCAAAAAAAGACCGAAGTAGACCGTCGAGCTGCAGAGCCACCTTCTTATCACTCTAGAGAGTCAGAAGAGGCTTCTACTCCAGATGATGAGGAGGCACAGATTGAGGCTGCCATTCAGACGAGCTTGGCGAATCAGTACCAGCAGGAGGAGATGGCCCGGTACAGAGAGCGATTCGGACTATCATACTACGAATCAGGATCTGGATTAGCGACTGGTAGGAGAGAATTCGAGTTAAGGAGGACTACCTCAGTCAGAGAGCCTGGTGGTAGAGGGAGCAGACGCAGCATGTCTTCTTTGTTGGGAGCTTTTGGCAGTAGGAGGAGGTCCTCCAGAGATATTCCAGCAGGAGCCAGCATTCAGGATTTGGATGCACATGCTTTGCCCAGCAAGGATTCAAAGCAGCAGAGAATTGACAATATGCTGAAAAAAGATAAGAAGAAGGATATGTAGCGAGCTATTGGATCATGGTTTCATTTCAGCCATATTTCAGCAAATGTAACAACCAATCCTTACCACCGATCTGCTATTTCAGCCATAGAGGCTGCCGGTCAGGGTGTAGATCCTCCAGGACCTAAGGACATCTATGGTCAGCTTCTTAACAGCAATAAGGAAGATCTGCAGAGATGGATTGCTTCTTACAAAAATAAATGACCTACATATGGTCTGACAGTGATGTGTGATGGTTGGACAGGTCCCACTAGGCGGAGCATCTTTAATTTTTTGACATACTGTGATAGAAAAATATTTTTTCACAAATCAATCGATGCTTCAGATAAGATGCACGATGCCACATATATCCTTGGTCTGATGGAGGAGGTGATTGATTCAGTGGGTGAGCAGCATGTCGTGCAGGTCATCACAGATAACGGACCACAATATAAGGCTGCCGGAGAGTTGCTGATGGAACAGCGACCGCAGATATACTGGACCCCATGTGCTGCACATTGCATTGATCTTATATTGATGGATATCGGAAAGATTCGCAGGGTGCAGCAGGTAGTGAAGATTGCCCAGACCATTACTAGATTCATCTACAACCACACATGGGTTCTTTCATTAATGCGGACGTATACTGGGGGGGAGATCTTACAACTGGGTATCACACGGTTTGCTACCAACTACATAGCACTTGATAGTCTTCTTCAAAAGAAAACAGCCCTACGTCAGATGTTTGTCAGTGCCGAGTGGCAGGAGAGCAGATATGCGAGGGCCGGCACTGATGGAAGTCATGTGGAGAACTTGGTGACGAGTCAGTCATTTTGGCAGCGGGCTGAGAAGATAGTGAAGACTATCAAGCCTTTATATGAGGTGCTTCGCGCCGTGGACAGCGAGAGATACCCCCAGATGGGCTTCCTATATTACATGATGGAAAGGGCAAAGAAACAGATCAGTGAGAATGATCCCAAGCATGCTCAAGAATTCATTAACATTATTGAGCACCGTTGGGACTATCAGATGGGCAGAGATTTGCATCTAGCTGGTAAGTTTGGATTCAAGAATATTTTAAAATATTTTTTCGAAGCATGAAAATAAAATTGTGCTTAATCAGTCTTGAAATTTATCTGCAGCTTATTACTTGAATCTGAGATTTCAATATACTATTCCGAAGATAGATATGGATAGCGAGCTTCTTGCTGCTCTTCGCAATGTCATATATAAGATGGTGCCCGATCCAGAAATCGCGTCGTTGTGTCTGCAAGAGGTATGCTAGTTTAAAACAGATGTAATTATTCAACTGAATTCGATCTGATATATTTATAAATAATAAATATATTTTGTTTCAGACGAAACAGTTTAGAGAGGGATCAGACAGTTTTGAAGTCCCATCAGCTGTTGTAAGCAAAAAGCAGATGAATCCAGGTAAATTACATATCAATAATGAGCAATATAGATTGATATGTAATTTTGCTTAATAATATCATCAAATTTGATATGTAATTTTGCTTTTGTAGCTGAATGGTGGATTCATTTTGGAACGTCAGCAGAAAATTTGAGACATATGGCTGTCCGTTTTCTTTCTCAGATGGTCTCTGCTAGTGGCTATGAGCGTAATTGATCCACTTTCGCCCTTATCCACAGCAAACAGAGAAATCGTCTGACACAAAAATACCTCAACGATCTTGTATATGTTTACTACAATCTGAGGTTGAGGCTAAAATGTATTCAGGAAGAAGTTCAGTTGAAGTACACTGATCCGACGTTGGATGATTATGCTGATGAGGATGACGATCCGATCATCCGATGGCTTGCAGATCAGCAGCAGGAGCCAGAGCTTGATGAGCCAGGATCCCCTCCACGACCAGCCAGTGTGATGGCGAGGGAGATCAGGGTGGATCCAGGGCAATGGGCAAAAAAAAATATTCCACATAAGGTTCCAGCTGATCAGCCACAGTCTGAGGGGACACAAGGGACTCATTCATCACATGACTCGCTATCCGATACATCTTCCCAGAGATTCGAGCGACAGATGTATAGACGATCCTCCCGACAGCTAGCAAGAAGGCATCCATCCTCCCAATCACAGGAAACTCAGTCACAGAGGGGCACAAGGGGGGAAAGAAAAAGACAGTTGTACGTGCACCACTCTCGAGAGTACAGGAGCTATCTGGTTCAAATACGGACATCAGGAAGAGTGATGATGATACTGGTAGTAGTAGCCATGAATCTGATGATCAGGGAGGAACTGGAGGACAAGAGACCACCGTTTATGAGACAGCCACAGGGTGATATTCGATTCACCGATGAGTCTCAGTTTACGCATGTCACACATGATAGGGATCATGGTGGACGAGTCTGTAGAGATCGTGGGGAGCCGATTTAATATAAACGACGGACTCCTAGAGGTCGTCCAGCACATGATGCAGCTGCGGACGATCTTGCACGTGGAGTAGGATCCATGAATGTATCTGGATCATCCTCGCATTATGGATCCTATTATCTACAGCCACCTTATGATCCATATGCATATGGTGCATCCGAGGCATCATCTTCTAGTGGTTACTACCCTATGCAGCCTGGAGCATCTTACGGATCAGATTTTGCTACTGACATATTTGGATGGACTCCTCTACAACTGTACCATCATCTCGAGGATACTTCTCAGAGTCAGAATTTTAGTAAGAGGTCTAAGATATCTTACAATCCAGAGAGGATGCCTTATGGGATGATGAATATTCGAGAGTACGGTGCAGCTTGGCTAAAGGATTGGACTGATGTCCCTTCAAACTATGTTGATGATCCAGACATCTACGAGCGTCACAGACACTCGACAAGAAATTAAATGCAGAGTACATCTTAAGGTTCACATATCAATTATTACGCTTTGTACTTAAATATTTAGATACATTTTAATACGTATTTTATATATTTTTTCTTTAGTTTTAAGATGACATAGTTGAAATATAATGTAAATAAATATATGTTTGAAATTTTGGATCAAAAGTCTTTGTACCACAATCTAACTCCAAATTGAACCCAAATATGTCAATAATATGCAATATAACGCCATATTGAGGTTGTATTTATCAATTATTAACTTTAAAAATTCAAAAAAAAAATTGAAAATCGAAAAAAATAGTGTACCGGTACCGAACCGGTACGTTTAGGCATACCGTGTGTTGGTACGGTACGGTACCGGAACCATACCATACCGGTCCGGTACCGTACCATACCGGTCCGGCACCGGCACGCCGTCCGGTACCGATACAGCAAACCTTGGTTTGTCATGTTTATATCTTTGGCTCTTATTTTGTCTAATGTTATGTGAAGTACTAATGTTTATTTTTATAGTTTTTTTATTTGTCTGATTTGCATACAAAAAAAATGAATTTATAGCTTTATTCAACTCGATCCCTCCAAGAAGCCCACAAAATCTACCTGCCCCGAGATGAAGATGGAGCGGATACGGGTAATGGCCTACCTGACCCATACCCAACTTACTACCATTCTAAGCATTTGTCTTCAATCTTATTGAATAAATTAACACTGTATAATATGGAAAATGCAAATTGCAAGTAAAACAAATGAGAGATCCTAGACATTCATTAATGATTTTATAAAGAGAATTGTATACATTGATATAAAAGAATTGTTAAGATTATTTCTTGTTGTTAGGGTTGAAACTAGATTTGATACAGATTGGACACCACTATATCCATATCCATATTTTGTTTTGTTTGATGAATATAAATACAGCTATGAATATTAGTCAGATGCAAAAATTTATATCCATATTTATTTTAAACAGACAAGAAAACAAATCGAATACTAAAAGTATGAATATAAATACGGATATAAAATGAATAATTAAAATTTATACCAATAAATCAAAGATATTACTAAGTGCATGGTCTATCAAGTTAATAGCATATCAAGATGATTACATATTTGCATTAAAAGTTTATTAGTGTCATATAAATAGAATCAAATATTTGGATACTGATCAGGTTGTTTTCTATCCATATCCTTACCATTTTCCTTCGACAAGTATGGATACAAATATTAGTCGGATGCTTAAAGTTCCATCCATTTCTAGATAGATTTAAATACAAAAACAGATCCGAACGGATATTATCCTATCCACTTTCATCCCTGCTTCTCATCATCCACTATATTGTTTTATAATCCGATGCATGAGGCTGCATATGCATGGACCTGACCAAACTGCAAAACCCTATATGTTGCTACCATATATGGTTAGACTATATATAGGCTAAAAGAACAATTTGCTTAGCACTTTGCGGACACATATGCAGCAAAATTAGCATTTTGTGGCTGCATATGCAACCTGCCAATCATTATGTGACCACGAATGTGCATCTTTTAGCATTATGCGAATACATGTTATCCACTTCTCTGCAAGACTACAATAACAAGGCAGGTTCAGCTAATGATTGGTTCGGATCTGGGTTTCAATCAAGTTGGAGATGCATACTATTAATAATATCAATATATTATTATTTTATTACTATTAGTATTGGAATTAAGTACCAAGTAGTAAAGGATAATTGCTAGAAGTTAGTTTTAGTAATGATGATATTATATAAAAATACTGGCTATTATTGTATTTTAATATATTTTATTTGTTCTAAATATTTAAATACAAAACAATATATGCAGGCCCATATATGCAGCCTGCATAATGTATATGCACTATGTGCCCCCCTTGACACCCAGATACTGCTATCGTTTTTCAAAAAATCAATCCATCACAAAAATGTCCGGTTCCCCTATTCATTTCCTTTGTCATAGATTCTCTCTCTTTCTTTTTTATTGTCTTAGTATTGCCAAAAATCTCTAAAGTCTATATAGTTTGGTGCATACGCTTAGCTTATAATTGGATTAGGCAGGATTATAATAACAGATAGTTGAATATCATAAAATCTTATTGGTTTATATAGTTTAAAGGAGTAATTAATATGCAACACCTGCCTAGACCTAGTTGAGTACATAGTTGTTACGAAACATGTTTCTCACTACCAAAGGGAGTTTCCCGGTGCACTAAACCCCATAACTAATTCAATGCATGAATATACAGGAAACTAAAGCACAACTTATAAGAGCATGGAGAAATGAGAATTCTAGAGGGAAAAATAGTCCATGGGAACTAGATCTCCAAATGGGTGAAAAAGAGTTTAATTAGTTTCCTTAATGCGCTTGATATAATCACTCTTCCATGATACCATATTAGAATTTTATCTTACTTTTGCTTCACATACAAAGAATGAAATATACAGCAATTAACATAGCAGGGTTGTTGGGGGGGGGGGGGTTTCTACATTAAATTTATGATTACTCTTAAATCACCCTAGTGATATAATATTCTTGTTTGTCTGCAGATAGTATTTCTTGTTCCCTAATACCTTTCTTAACCATTATTTCCAGTTTGACATTATACCAACGTTCCCGCATTAATTTCCCCTTACAGTAACAGCAACAATCTTTGCGTAAAACCTCTCCACTACTTGCAGCACAACCAATCATTAAACCTTTCCTTTGGCAGCAGTAAGCAACATAGCCGTGTTTTGGTGACCCAAAATGGGATCACCACTGTGATTTGGTGATCCGAATCCTATGGTGATTTGATCCTTAGTGATCTAAGACCTCTGTGTTTGGTAGGTCATGGTCCAATGATTCAAGATCACTGAGTATCCATGAATAATCTATTCGATATTCCATGAGAGTCAAGATCACTGATCATATAATACCAAATCTATCAATAATATATTCATAAAAATATATTATTAATCATATAAAATATTATAAATAAAATATAACTATATTAATAATTAATATTAATAATATATTTATTAGTCCTATAAATTATTAATTCTATAAAAAATATATTAATTGTTATTATAAAATTAATATTTTTGTTTATACTTGTAATATATTATTTATTAATATAAATATTTATTTTGATTAAAAAATAAGGCAGATAGAAGTATATATTAAATACTTTTATTATATTAAATATAAAGTATAATAAGATATTTTTACTCTAATTTAAAATTACCATTGAATCATAATATGACAATCATATGATTAATAATAATATTATAATATAATATATACCATAAATATAGTATATAATATCAAATAGAATATACTATCAGATATATAATATTGATATAATATATTAACAATATATTGATATACTATTTTTTCGCTATATAAGGGATATTT
>NC_025993.2:153023802-153096074 GCF_000442705.2 Elaeis guineensis | reverse complement strand
ATGCATATATTGAAAATCAGAGCACTTACTACTTGTTGCGGCCAATTCCTTCATCGTCTGATCGCCGGGAACGAGCGCCTGCAAAAGAAAGTCCATGCTGACCGGAGGCGGCTCCGGCGAAGATCCTCCGATGGTCAAGTCAGAGAGGAGACTAGGCAACAGTGAAAAGGAGACAAGGAGCTCTACGAGAGAGAGAGAGGAGGAGAGAGAGAGAGAGGAGGAGAGTTTTCGAAGAGACCTCTAGCACTGTTGCCTTCTCCGATTTATAGTAGGAGGTGGTATGGCCTCGCCGTCGGTGATGTAGACAACTGGAGAGTTGTCAAATCGCCGGAGGTTGTCACGTCGTTGACAAAGCTGACAGGTCCTAGGAATTAATTCACGTCCTTAGCAGGACAGCGCCCCAGGCTTCCTGGCAGGATAATACCCCCTGGCGTTCGTACGGCGTTTACTTGATGGGACTGCAGCCCACGCCGCTCATTCGGCGTCTAGGAGGGCCTGTAGAGGTGGGACGTCAGTCATCCAAACTAATGGTGAGTCGGCGGTGTCCCACCCGATAGGAAGTCGGTGACGGGGGGTCGGCTCTCAGGCGATCGGAGGCGACGTAGGCTTGTTAGGCCGATCCGCTCCGATCGGGGCACAATCGGCAATCGCTGTCGGTGTCGCCCGCCGTCGGTCGGACGGAGTCGGTCGGTCGGATGGAGTCGGTCGGTTGGATGGAGTCGGTCGACCGGATAGAGTCGGTCGGTCGGATGGAGTCGGTCGGTCGGATGGAGTCGGTCGGTCGGATGGAGTCGATCGGTCGGATGGAGTCGGTCGGTTGGATGGAGTCGGTCGGTATATCCCAACAGTTGCCCCCCACTCTTGAGCCTGATGTCGCATTGGCCCGCATCTCCACGCGGGTGGGACGTTGGGCGAAAGGAGTGGATTCTTTACTGCATCCTGGCCCGAGTTTGCTGATTTCACCGACGGACGATCCGGGCAAATCGATGTCAGGTGTCCCGTCGTTCGATGACGCGACGTCAGACAATCCGATGTCAGGCGATCAGGTGTCAGACGATCGAGTGTCGGATGATCCGGTGTCAGGCGATCGAGTGTCAGACGATTGAGTGCCGGACGATCCGGTATCAGGCGATCGGGTGTCCGGCACCTTTTGGGGAACACAAACTGCCATCTGGCGCCGGTTTTGGGAGCGCGGGCCGCTGCCAGGCGTCCCATCGGGGACGCGAATCACCACGGGCGATTTAATTCCGGATCGCGGTCCTTCCGCCACGCGTTAGAGGTTGTTGGGCCGGCGTCCTTCGCATTAATGAAGGCGACGTGGCCCTTCCGGGATGGGTGCGCCGAACTGCCAGACCGAAAGAGGGCCCGGATGCTGCCACGTGTCGCTCATCCGAGAAGTCTTGGTCGGCGCGGCGACATCCCGGCCGTCGAACAGCCCTATATATATGGGGCCACTTGTACTCGAAGCTCCATTTCTGATGGTTTTGCTGCGGAGACTCTGCCAAAACGGTATCTCCGTCGTCGACGGCAGCTGCCCCGCCCCCACTCTCGCAAGGGTTCGTCCGGGGTTCATCCCCCCTTCTGCTTTGCTCTTGCTTTCCTTAAAACCCTTTCTTTTCCTTCTCCTTCTTCTTTGGTCTTGTCTTCTTCTTGGTTCTGGTGTCATGGCTAGAACCTCACCTCAGGAGGCTTGGTCGGAAAACCCGACCGATGACCTTCGGTCAACTCCGGAAGTTGAGGTTTCCTCACTTTCGGGGCCGAATGTTGATCGGCTTCGGGATCAGTATCATATCCCGGAGCAGTTTCGACTTTCCGCCCCAGGGGCCGGGGGTCAGGTTAACAACCCGCCCGTGGGTCAGGTGGCATTGTACGTCAAGGACCTCCGGGCTGATCTTCGGCTTTCGATTTCGGAGTTCGTTCGAAATCTGCTAGATTATTACGGACTCTGTCCGGTGCAACTGGCGCCGAACTCGGTTCGGCTGATAATCAGCTTCGCCCTGTTGTGTCAGCTCCTGCCGACCAACCCTCGATTTCTCTCTTCCGGGCATTTTTTGTCCTCCAACCCCACCCTAAGGCCCGAGGGTGGTGGCTCTTCAACCCTCGGAAGGGTCTTTCCTTCATCACTGGCCTTCCATCGTCCATCCACGGGTGGAAGAATCAGTTTTTCTTTGTTTCCTCTTCTTCTCCCTGGGGCTTCCCTTCTCACTGGGGCGTGCCTCGAACCGAGGCAAACGAGAACAGTCGAGTGGAGGCGGACGATCGGGAGGACTTCCACCGACTCAAGGACATGTCGGTCTCGAAGCAGAGGGAGCTTGTTACCGAACAAGCCCTCTATGACGCTGGCCTGAGCCTGATCCCCCGTCTAGGTATCGCCTGATCCATCGATTGTCTTTTTATTTGGCATTTGTTCTAAGCATATACTGATCCTCTTGTCGGAATCGCAGGGACACCGTCGAGGATGAGGCCAACCGACGCTGAAATCAGACAATATGCGGTGAGGAAGAGGCCGGCGTCTGGGACCGGATCCTCACGGCTGCCGAAGAAACCCTCAACAGCGGCGCTGACCGTCGCAGCATCGGCGACCGATCAGTCGGAGTCGATGATTGCACTTTCGGCTCCGACGGTGCAACCGAAGGAGCGACCGACGGAGGAAGCAGCTGAAGGAACGTCGGCGGCTTCGCCGATGAGAGTGGCATCGGACATCGTTCGGGAACCCCTACGTCATCCGACGGCGTCTGCAGTTGCAACGGGGGGTGCTCAGTCAAGCTCGAGCATCCCCTCCTTACCCGATCTACGGGTCGGGGCGGCCGATCGGGGGAAAGCCCCGATGGCCCCCGCCGACGACCCAAGGTCGGGGAGTATGCCACGTTACCTGGCGCTCAGGCCCCCGAAGGAGCATCGGCCCTGGCCGACCACAACTTAGCCAGGAGGCTATGCCAGGGAATCCTTCTCCCAGCCGACGTGAAGGTCCTGAAGTCTCGACAGGTGACCGAGATGCTATCTTCGTTCTACCCGACCATGGTCGGGATAAGTTCCACTTCATCTCTTTCTTCTTACTGTTTTCATTATTTCGCTTTCCTGACGTAGCGTCCACGTTTGCAGCTATTTATACCATGTCCGAACTTGAGGTCGGGTACCGGAGGTTCGGGAACATCCGGACGGCCTGGAAGGACAGGGCGACGGCCGCCGAAGCCGACAAGGCGGTGCTGGTCGAATACCTAAAGCAGTCGGCCGACGGGAGGCGAGGCTGGAAGATGAGGTCTCTCATCTCGGGTCCGAACTGAAGTCGGCCCGAAAGGAAGCCAAGCGCAAGGGTCGGACTGTGCACCGTCTGCGGTGCGAACGGGACGACGTCGCCACCGAGCTCGAGGCCGAACGCAAGCAGCTCCGAGTCAGCCTGGAGAATCTCGCCAAGGCTGAGGAGGACTTGTCGATTGCCCAGGCCGACGCTAACATAGCGAAGGCAGAGGCGGAGTCGGTGAAGGGCTCTCTCGATCGGGTGGAAGTGGAGGTGAGGTCGGCGAAGGAGTCACTGAGTCAGGCGGTGGACAACTTCTGGGGCTCCGACAGGTATCGGAGGAGATGCTGGAGACCGGCTTTGCGTCGTACCGGGTGGGGTACGAAGACGGTCGGGATGCAGTCCAAGCCCTGTACCCGGAGCTGGACCTCAGCGGTATCATTCCATCGGGGGCCGAGGACCAAGCTACGAAAGAGATGGCCGACCCGTCGTCGGGAAACGCCGCTGCGGTGGGAGAGGCCGTCCCGGAGCAGATCGCCGAAGGAGAGACGGTCCTGACTCCCGACCAGGCTCCGACCCATGATCCAGCACCGACCGTCGACCCGACGCCGACCGTCGATCCAGCACCGACCGTCGATCCAGCACCGTCGCCAACCCAGTGCCGATCATTGTGGATACGTCGGTCATCCCCGAGCTTTCATCAGTCGAAGAGATTGACTCCGAAGGATGATCGCGGCCTTATCTTCCTTTGTTGTTTTTTTGTTTTTCTTTGCGCACTTGTAACCGGGCTTCGACCCAATCTTGTAGACTTAAATGGACTTAAGGAACTTCTGACTTCCTTTTCGACTTCTTTTTCTTGCCTGTCAGGATGTACTTGTAGTCGTGGGGTCATAAGGTCGGAGAGTCGCAGTCCCGACGTACCGCATTAGGACACCCAACGACATCCCAATGTTGTTAGTCGAGATAGTCGGTAGTAGTCATAGGGTAAGCAAGACGAACTCCGACCATTAACCGCCCGACCTAAGACCCGAACCGAACGCCCGTCGTTAGGTCGTAAATCCGACGCCAGAGTCGAACATACGTCGCCTTGGTATAAGTCGGGGGTCAACCGACTTCCAGGCACGAGTCCATTGAGTCGGTCGTGCCAGAGGAGTCGGAGGTCGTTTGTGGGGACGAAGGTCGACCGACCTTCGGGCGCACCTCGATGACCCCAATGTCGTTTGATGGGATCGGTGAATTGCGACTGACACATCGTCATATGGCGTCGACGTGTTTGGTCGGAAAAGCGATGGTAAGTCGGTTCCTACTACCCAGGCTTAGGTCGGGCACCTGCATCACACCGTGCGATAAACGGTGGCAAGCCGAATATCCTTCGATCGGTCTCGACCCGGTCGGTAAGTCGCGAACGCGACGTCGGTTGCGTTGGTGCTTTGCCTTTCCCGACCGGAGCAGGGTCGGCAAGTCGGTCATCGTTCCGCTCGATCGTTTTGGCCGAGAGTTTCAAATGCAGAAAGAGTGTAACTCCCGTTGTCGCGGATGCACCGGTCCTTTAAGCGTCCGACGCACCGTTGGCGACCGGCCCGACGGCCCTCAGTGGAACATTAAGTCCAAGTTGGGACGTCGGGGACTCATATCCCTTGGTAAGCGCCGAACGACAGTCGAAGAGTCGAAGTTCAGACTCCGAAGTTTAAAACTGAGGTCGCATTCCAAGTGAGGGAAATACAGAGTTCACTGATAGTACATCCTCAGATTGTCGGCATTCCAAGTCCGTGGGATGGCCGTCCCTTCTAGGGTCTCCAATCGGTAAGCTCTCGGTCCGTAGGTGTCGGCTACCCTGTAGAGTCCCTCCCAGCTTGGGGATAATTTTCCCGGTCCAAGGGTCTCGAGACCTCCGCCTTTCTCAAGACCAGATCTCCAGGTCGGAAGAGCTTCGACTTCACCCTGGCATTGTAATATCGGGCCACCTTTTGTCGGTAGGAAGCCATACGAAGTTGTGCCTCGCGTCGGAGCTCAGGTAAGAGGTCCAAGTCGGCTCTCCGACACTCGGAGTTGTCCGGCTCTCGATACTGCTCAACCCTGGTCGATGGTAACCCGATCTCCAGCGGGATCATGGCCTCCGTTCCATAGGCCAGGATGAAAGGCGATTCCCGGTCGGGACCCGGGGTGTCATCCGGTACGCCCACAGGACGGAGTTCAGCTCCTCGACCAGAGGCCCTTGGCTTCATTCAGTCGGGTTTTGAGCCCATGCAGTATGGTCTGGTTGGTCACCTCGACCTCGTCGTTGGATTGTGGATGCCCGATCGAGGTCAGTCGGTGCGTGATTTAAATCTTGCGCAGAAGTCTCTAAAGTCCTGGTTGTCGAACTGTCACCCATTGTCGGTAACGATGGTGTTTGGCAGTCCGAACCGAAAAATGATGGACTTCCGTACGAAGTCCTCCATCTTCCGCTCAGTGATTTGTGCTAAGGGTTCAGCCTCTACCCACTTAGTAAAGTAGTCGATTGCGACGACGATGAATTTTCGTTGTCCGGATGCCGGAGGAAAAGGTCCGAGTATGTCGATTCCCACTGGGCGAAGGGCCACGGGGCGATGACCGGAGCAAGCTGGCTGGCGGGTCGGTGTTGTACGTTGGCATACCTTTGGCACGGTTCGCACCTCCGAACCAACTCGGCGGCGTCCTTCTTCATAGTGGGCCAGTAGTAGCCCTGTCGCAGGACTTTGTAAGCTAAGGACTTGCCCCCCAAGTGATCGCCACAGATTCCTTCATGTACTTCTCTGAGGGCATAGTCCGCGTCGGTCGGCCCCAGGCACTTCAGCAGGGGAAGGGAGAACGACCTTTTGTATAGTCGGCCGTCGATCATCACATATTGGGAAGCCGCCACCGGAGTCGCTTGGCTTCCGCAGGGTCTTCGGGGGTAGATCCGTCGGTCAGGTACTGAGCGATCGGGTCCATCCAGCTTGGCCCCGCCGCCAATTGCAGCACCTCTTCGACCTGGTCGACCTCGACCGTTCAAGACTTTCCACGAACGTCCGGCCCAAGGTGCCGTAGTCGGATGTCGCGAGTCTGGAGAGCGCATCGGCCCGAGCATTTTCTGCCCTGGGGATGTGGGAGATCTCGAAGTACTTGAAGGGCGCCACGAGATCTTTTACTTTTTGGCGGTATTTGGCCATGGTCGGATCCCGCATTTCAAACTCGCCTCTGATTTGCCCAACGATCAGTTGGGAGTCGGAGAAGACTTTGAGTCGGTCGACCCCGAGCTCCAGTGCCAATTTCAAACCCGCGACGAGCGCCTCATACTCGGCCTGATTGTTGGAGGCCTTGAAGCCGAATCGGAGGGCGTGCTCGATAACCACTCCTTCCGAGTTGGTGAGCAGGAAACCGGTCCCGCTCCCTTGAGCGTTGGAAGCTCCGTCGATGTGTAACACCCAGCCGAATCGGGGTCACAGTCGGAAGTCCCGACCTCCACGGGGCTCCCCTCCCCGACAGTAGGTCGGTCGTCGGGCATTCGGCGATGAAGTTGGCCAGAACCTGAGCTTTGAGAGTAGGTCGCGGTCGGTATTGGATGTCGAATTCGCTCAGTCTCACAGCCCACTTCGCCAGCCATCTCGATGTGTCGGGGCGGTGCAAGATGGCTCTCAGGGGTTGGTCGGTGAGGACCATGATAGCGTGTGCCTGGAAGTACGGACGGAGTCGCTGCGCTGAAATGACCAGAGCGAAAATCATTTTCTCTGCCTTCGAGTATCGAGTCTCAGCTTCGTGAAGCACTTTGCTGACATAATATATCGGTTGGTGAACTCGGTTCTCGTTCTCTCGGACGAGCACCGAACTAACTGCCTCTGGGAGGTAGCCAGGTAAAGATACAGGATCTCCCCGACCTCTGGTCTTACAAGGAGCGGCGGAGAAGCCAGGTATTTCTTCAATTTTTCGAAGGCTTGTCGGCACTCGTCCGGCCAAGAGAAATGCTTGGCTTATCGCAGGGTTTTGAAGAACGGGAGACATCTCTCAGCCGACGAGAAATGAATCGGCTGAGCGCGATGATCCTTCCGTTGAGCCGCTGTACCTCCTTCTTCGTGTCTGGATGTCGCATATTGACGATGGCCTTGATCTTCTCGGGGTTGGCCTCGATTCTCCGTTGCGAAATGAGGAACCCAAGAACTTCCCCGAGTCACTCCGAAGGCACACTTAGTCGGGTTCAGCTTCATTCGGTGTCGTCGTAGAGTGCGAAAGGTTTCCTCGAGATCCCGCACATGATCCGAAATTTGCGGACTTTTCACCAGCATGTCGTCGACATACACTTCCATGTTGCACCCAATCTGGTCTTTAAAGACCTTGTTGACTAGTCGTTGGTAGGTGGCGCCAGCGTTCTTCAGTCCGAAAGGCATTACTCTGTAGCAGTAGAGGCCCTTGGCGGTCACGAAGGCGGTGTGTTCCTCGTCTTCGGGCACCATCCGGATTTGGTTGTACCCTGTGAAAGCGTCCATGAAGCTGAGCAGTTGATAACCGGATGTCGCATCCACCAGCTGGTCGATCTTTGAAAGTGGAAAGCTGTCCTTTGGACAGGCCCGATTCAAGTCGATGTAGTCGATGCAGATCCTCCACTTTTCGTTGCTTTTTTCACTATTACGACATTGGCGAGCCAGTCGGGATAGGTGGTTTCCCTGATGAAGCCTGCTTCGAGTAGCTTATCCACCTCCTCGTCAATGGCCTTCTGTCTTTCTGGAGCGAAAGACTTTTCTTCTGCCTTACCGGCCTCATCGCTGGGTCGATGTTGAGTCGGTGGGTCATCATCTCTGGGAGAATTCCCGGCATATCCGCCGCCGACCAGGCGAATACGTTGGTGTTTGCCTTCAGTAGTTCTGCCAAATGTCATCGCTCGGGGTCGGGTAATTGAGACCCGACCCACACCTTTCGGTCGGGGTTTCCCGCTATCGCGATGGGAACGAGCTGTTCGGCCGGCTCGCCCCGCTCTTCTTCTTCCCGTTGGTCCAGCTTGTCGACCGTCAGGGGGCCCTCGATTCTCGCTTCGAGCAGAGATCTGAAAGCATCGACGGGCGAGGTGTTGATCTCCGCGCATCTCCCCGACGCCATTTTTGGTCGGGAACCGAACCAAGAGATGATACGTGGAAACTATCGCCTTGAGGGCGTTTAGTCCGGGTCTTCCAAGTATGGCGTTGTAGGCCGAGGGCCCTTGGACGACCGTAAAAGTCAGGTGGACTGTGCTTTGTCGTGTTCGGCTCCAGCCGTCACGGGCAGGGTGACCTTTCCTTCCACCGCGACAGCGTCCCAGCAAAGCCTATCAGGGGTGTAGAGACTCTCTTGAGTCGGTCGGCGAGAGTCGCATCCGGGAGAAGGTCGAGTAAAACAAAACGTTCGTTGAACTTTCATTATCTACAAAGATTCTTTTTACATCGTAATTCGCTATTGTTGTCGAGACAACAACAGCGTCATCATGGGGGGTTTGGATGCCCCGAACATCTTCTTCTGTAAAAGTAATTACATCGTCCGGACGTGGCTTCTTTGCCGGCTCCCCTCCAGCAGACGTCCCCGGGCCCAGCCGTTTGGAAATCATATTGATGACCCGGCCGTAGGTCGGTTATTAGTCACTTCTTCGGTCGGCTGGGTCGTCGGTCGGTAACTGGTTGGGTCGGCGGGTTCCTCCGAAATTTATCGAGATATCTCCGACGGATGAGAGCTTCGATTTCATCCTTAAGTTGAATGCATTGCTCGGTATTGTGACCGTGGCTCCGGTGGAATCGGCAGTATCTCCGCCGGTCGAGGCCCTTTGCCTTCAAAGGCGGAGGCCGTCGCAGGTACTCTTCCCTTCGATCTTCATCAAAATCTGCGCACGAGGAGCAAGAGGGAGTGTAGGAATCATACCTGGGGCATGTCGGCCTCGGGCTCCGCGTCGGGGCGACCTCTGATTCCATCGTGGGGGTGAGACCCGACTGTCGGTCGGGGGTCTGCTAGGCACAGCAGGGTCCCGACCCTTCCTCCGCTTCTCCTTCGGGCCTTTGGGCTCGGCCAGACGCCGGTCGGAAGCTCTCTCGTCCGCGCGTATGTACTTGTATGCGCGCTCCAGCAGCTCAGCGTACGTTCGGGGGAGGGTTTTGTCCAGGAAGTAGGTGAACGGGATGCCCTCAGCCCGCGCTTCATGGCCGAGATGGCCATGTCCTCATTGAGGTCCCGAACCTCGAGCGTGGCGCGTTGAATCGCACCACGAAGTATCGGAACGTCTCATTTTCTCCTTGTTTAAGAGAGAAAAGGCTGTCCGATGTTCGGGACGGCTTTCGGCTGGTGCTGAAGTGGGCCACGAAGGAGTGCTCAAGCTGCCCGAAGGAGTGGATACTTCCCGATCGAAGATCGGAGTACCAGGCCCTGGCAGCTTTGCATAGCGTGGCGGGGAAGCCGATGCAAAGGAAGCGTCGGTTGCCCCTTGGATCGTCATGAGAGCTCTGTAGCTCTCCAGGTGGTCGATTGGGTCGGTGGAGCCATCGTAAGGCTCCACGTGCGGCATCTTGAACCGACTGGGGATCGGTTCGTCAAGGATGAGTCGGGAGAGAGGTTGGGCGGTCTGAAAGTCAACGTCGTTCGAAGACTTCTGCCCGTCCACCTGCAGCTGTGCGAGCCGATGGTCGATCTCCTCGAACCTGCGTTCGTAGTCGTCTGTCCGTCGGTGCTGGGAGACCCAGGAGTGGAGTCTCCGGAAGAGTCCGAGAGAGAGGCGGACGGCGTTCGCGGTCGCTTCTCCTTCCTTGCTCGTTCCAGCTGGGAAGGGGAGGGCCGTCGAGACCGACGGGCGTCACGCCGTGGGCGCTCCTCCTCCTCCTCCGGTGGGAGCGGCGTGACAGGGGCTCTGGAGAAGGCGACGGCGATCGGTGCGGCGTCGACGGCTGCTCCTGGAGGGTATCGGACGTGCCGCCGGTTGCTCGCCCGGTGAAGGCGAAGCCGGATCGGTTGTTACTGAAGGCTTTTGACCGCGTCTGTCAGCACGGTCATCTGCCGAACTATTGCCGCGATCTGTGTCTCTGTGGTCACTGCGGGACGCGGAGAGCTGGGTTCCACCATGGAGGGTGGAGGGGAGGCCTCTTCCCGGCGGGAAGAGCGCCTCGCCGATCCAGTGACCCTCGATCGTTGAGCTCTTGTCTTTGTCATCTCGAATTTCATGGGGATAGTGTACCGTTACGTCACCCCTTCCTGGCGCGCCAATCTGTTGCGGCCAATCCCCTCGTCGCCTGGTCGCCGGGAACGAGCGCCTGCAAAAGAAAGTCCACGCTGACCGGAGGCGGCTCCGGCGGGGCCCTCCACGGTCAAGTCAGAGAGGAGACTAGGCAACAGTGAAAAGGAGACAAGGAGCTCTACGAGAGAGAGAGGGGGGAGAGAGAGAGAGCTTGAGAGTTTTCGAAGAGACCTCTAGCACTGTTGCCTTCCCCGATTTATAGTAGGAGGTGGTATGGCCTGCCGTCGGTGATGTAGACAACTGGAGAGTTGTCAAATCGCCGGAGGTTGTCACATCGTTGACAAAGCTGACAGGTCCTAGGAATTAATTCACGTCCTTAGCAGGACAGCGCCCCAGGCTTCCTGGCAGGATAATGCCCCTGGCGTTCGTACGGCGTTTACTTGATGGGACTGCAGCCCACGCGCTCATTCGGCGTCTAGGAGGGCCTGTAGAGGTGGGACGTCAGTCATCCAAACTGATGGTGAGTCGGCGGTGTCCCACCCGATAGGAAGTCGGTGACGGAGGTCGGCTCTCAGGCGATGGAGGCGACGTAGGCTCGTTAGGCCGATCCGCTCCGGTCGGGGCACAATCGGCAGTCGCTGTCGGTGTCGCCGCCGTCGGTCGGCGGAGTCGTCGGTCGGATGGAGTCGATCGGTTGGATGGAGTCGGTCGGCCGGATGGAGTCGGTCGGTTGGATGGAGTCGATCGTCGGATGGAGTCGATCGTTGGATGGGTCGGTCAGTATATCCCAACACTACTAAACCATCCTATCCGTTGGCTATCCGTTCACTGAATGCCACCGTAAATTAGTAGCCATACTTCTCTTCACTGTTGGCATAGGAAGGAATAAACAACTAAAAGGCAATATGGTCACCACACTATAGGTTGGTGATTTAGTTAAACAAAATAACTGCGAGGCTCTGTCAGTAATCCAACCCTCCCTTCCATTTAAAATCTCACGGCCATCCACGGAGAAAGAGAAGCAAAGCAGCAAAAGTTGATGGTGAAAGGACACCATCGATCCAAAGAATTAAGTCGATGGCAGCTGAGAGGTTACTTGTGAAGTCGCTCTCCTCTTGGCTCCTCTTCCTCGTAGTTAGAGGAAAGGACGAATTATTCCATCCTGAAAAGCATCCTATAATATTATTACCAAAAAGAAAACCTACAATAAGTACAACCCAACCAAACAAATATATATAGAGGTGGTACGCTAGGTTGGCCAGCATACAGAAAATGCTGCAGCTTTGTAGGACAATTCTGCAATTTTATGTCGCCACAAAAAATATTCTATCGCTGAGCAGAGGAATCACCTATTTTGTGGGCTCGGAAAATATTCCGTCGTTGTTGTAGTACCAGCACCAGGCCGAAAAGGGGCGAGGGCGAGAGGTGCAAGCAAAAGAGTTTGTCTCTGGAGATGGGTTAGGAATCTAATCAAGTGAAGCGAAATTCACACTATGGATGGGACGTGAATATATAGAGACGGGAACAATGGATTTCCCTTTTTTTTTTTTTTTTTTTGACAGATGAAACAATGGATTCTCAGTGAGCCTCTTCTAGGTGTGGGCTCAGCATGTTGGCCTCCTTCCAAGCACGCGCTCGACAGCTGATTGATGATGTTGCTGATACCCAATCATTGGGTTAGTGGTAGGGACATGGCGTGATAGAACTGCTGCACCTTGGTAGGGATCCATGACATGTTGCCATTCCGCGAGCTTAGGCTTGATTCCTTTGCCCACAGTCATAGGATTAGGGTATCGCACAAGGAGCAAATTTTGAAACAAAAACCACATGGGACGGACACCATAGGCCATCATATGAAGCGGGTCTAGTTTCATGTTATATGTATATATTTTTTTAATAAAAAAATTTAAAAGTTAAATAAAATTATATTTCTTCTATTAACAGAGTCTGTTAGTTCCATAACTAAAATAATAAAAAAATAAAATAAAATACATATCTAAGAGAAATCCTTCATGATAGTTCATATCATCTTTCTTCTTTATTAAGCCTTCTATCCATTATCTTCCTCATCAAGCCATTTCTCCTATCCGTAAGATCTTCCTCTCGAATTTTTTTCTCCTCTTCCAAACCTCATGCATCATCTCTCCTATTCATGAGGTCTTCCTCAAATCCCTTTCTCCTCTTCTAAATTCCTATTCTTTTCTAAGATCTTTACATTTAAAAGTTTATGAAAATATTTATCATTTTACCTAAAGATATGTATTAGGATGTCGAACTGTGTATCATTTTATCTAAAGGTATATATCAAAATATCGAATGAATATTTTGCTAGGTGTGTATCAATTGACCATATATTATATATTGATGAATCTAAGTTTTAAACTATATATCAATTTATCTGTAGGTATGTATTTGATTGTTACTAGATGTATATCAAAAAAGTTTATAATATATATATCAGTAAGCCATCTAGTGTATATCATTTGCTCATGTGTTATGTACTAATGAGTGCTATATTCTGAAAACTGTGTATTACTTTGTCTAAAGATGTGTATTGGGATGTTAGATGAATATTTTGCTTGGTGTTTATCTATTGAAGGATCTATAGGCCTATGCACGACCATGGAATCATGCACGTCCATGTGCATGCATTTCAGGTCACCTAGAGGCTAGTAGGATCGAGTTTTCTGTAGGATTAGATCTCCTGCATATTGTTGTGCCGTTGAGAAAAGACTCCAATTGACTAGCTTGTCTTGTTACTCTGTTATTATACAGTTACGGCTATCTTGCCAATTTTGTTGTAACCAAAGACCTAGATATACTAGTATAAATAGACACGGCCTCCGCAACAAGAAGGCACATCAATTTTAGCTCCCACTTCACTTTGTTATATAGTATCAGCACCACTGCTACTGATCCGCCACCATCGTCAAAACTCTCAATCCAGAGTATGTTGCTTGGGTTAACAAGGACCAACAGGTCCTTACGTGGCTGGTAAACTCCCTTCACGATTCGCTCATTACTCTTATTGCTGGCCTTAAGACTTCCGAAGAGGTCTAGGATGCACTCCCTCGTGCATTTGCATCTGCATCAAGTGCAAGAGCACTTCATCTCCGATCCCGCTTCCTCTCTATGAAGAAGGGATTGCCTCTGTGATAGAATATATTCATGAAATGAAGTCTGTAGCTGACAGTCTGAGCTCCATCGGCCAACCTCTCTCGAAGGTTAAATTGATCGTCCAAGTACTTACAGGTCTGGTTTCCAACTTCAACTCTATCGTGGCTGTAATCACCATCTGTCTGGCTGACTATAGCCTTGAAGATGTTCACGGTCTTCTCCTTGCCCATGAATATCTCATGGCTCACCAAGCTGCTCTCACTGCTGATGCCTCATTTTCATTAGCACACCAAGCCGTACGTACTCCTGCTCCCATGACCATGGAACAATGCCAGGCCATACCCACCAACAACTTTCAGTCGAATGCTTGCTTCAACCAGGCAAGGGGTGTAGTCGTTAGGGACAATGCAGCCCCTATTATCAACTGTGCAGTCAACAAGTCACTATGTTGAAGCATGCCTGCATTGCTTTGACCCAAACTTCATGTACAACAGCACAGCTTCTGGATGCATAGGGATTCTGCCTACTTCGACGGCAAACTAGGCCACTGCAGCAAACCATGTCACTGCCAACAATTATGCATCATCCAATGGCATGTGGTTCCTTAATTCGGAAGCTACTCACGACATAACTCCTGATTACAATCAGTTGTAGCAGTCAGCACCCTACAATGGCAAGGACAAGGTTCAGGTGGGCGATAATATAGGTTTGATTATTTCCTATATAGGCATTGCTGCTCTCCCTTCTTTATCACATCTTTTTGTTCTTAACAATATCCTTCATGTTCTAGTATTACTCACAATCTCTTATCCATTAAATAATTGACTAGAGATAATGATGTTGTTGTTGAATTTTATCCCTCATATTTTATTATAAAGGATTGCACCTTCCAGAAACCTCTGCTATATGGGTAACTTAAAGATGGACTTTACCAGTTGGTTCCTTTAAATAAATTGCATTCGCCATGTGTAATGGTGGGAGAACAGGTATCTTCATCTCTTTGGCATCAGCATCTTGGGTATATTGCCATGACTGTTGTTTGACAGGCATTACATAGTATCATCATATTATTAGAATAAATAGGTAGAGAATGCTTAGAAATAATAGAGGAAACAATAGTCATTGTAGGGTGCCCAAGACACTGATGCTAAAGAGACGGAGATACCCATGGTGAAGGCAATTTATTTGAAAGAACCAACTGATAAAGTCCATCTTTAAATGACCTATGCAACAAAGGTCTCTGAAGGTGCGACCCTTCACAATGAAATATGAGAAGTGAAATTCAATAACAACATTATTATCTCTAGTCAATTGTTGAATAGATAAGAGATTGCAAGTAATACTGCGAACATGAAGGATATTGTTAAAAACAAGAGGACATGATAAAGAAGGAGAGCAGTAGTGCCTATGTGGAAAATAATCAAACTTGTACCATCGCCCACCTAAATCTTGTCCTTGCCATTATAGGGTGTTGACTGCTGTAACTGGTTCAATCAAGAGTTATGTGGTGAGTAGCTCCCGAATCAGGGAACCACATATCATCGGATGGTGCATAATTGTTGGCAGTGATATGGTTCACGGCAGTGGCTTGGTTCACCATCAAAGTACGCGGAATCCTTATGCATCTAGAAGCTGCACTGCTGTACATGAAGTTTGGGTTGAAGCGGTGCGGGTATGCTTCAACATAGTGACCTTGTTGACGGCATAATTGACAATGGGGGCTACGTTGTCCCTGACAACCATGCCCCATGGCTCGATTGGAGCGAGCATTTGACTGGAAGTTGTTGGTGGGCATGGTTTGGTATTGTCCCATGGTCATGGGAGCAGAAGCATGCACGGATTGGTGTGCTGATGGAAATGGTGCATCAGCAGTAAGAGCAACCTAGTGAGCCATGAGATGTTCATGGGCAAGGAGAAGGTCGTGAACATCTTCAAGGCTATAGTCGGCCAGATGGATGATGATTGCAGCCACGAGAGAGTTGAAGTTGGAATCCAGAGCTGCAAGCACTTGGAGGATCGGTTCAACCTTCGAGAGAGGCTGGCCGATGGAGCTCAGACTGTTAGCTATAGATGTCACTTCATGCATATATTCGATTATGGAGACTGATCCCTTTTTCATAGAGAGGAAGCGAGATTAGAGATGAAGTGCTCTTACACCCTATACAGATGCAAATGCATGAGAGAGTGTATCCCAGACCTCTTGGGAGCTCTCAAGGCCAGGAACAAGAGCAAGGAGCGAATTGTGAAGGGAGTTTACCAGCCACGCAAGGATCTGTTGGTCCTTCTTAACCCATGCAACATACTTCGGATTGAGAGTTTCAGTGATGATGGTGGCTGGATCAGTAGCAGCGGCATCATGGACAGTCGCAGTAGCAATGGTGGAGACGTCGGAAGTAGCAGTAGCAACCGCAGTAGTCATCGGGAGAAACTTCGGATGTGGCTCAATGCCGTCCACAATCTCCATCAGATTGTAGCTACGAAGGATCAAATGGCATTTCATCTTCCAAGAGAGGTAGTTCTCATGATGTAATTGGATGAGGGGGATGGTCATGAGGTTGATGGGAAGTGATGTAACAGAAGGGGAGGAAAAAGAGGTAGGAACCAAAGTCTTGGGATCGAGAGCTGTGAAGTTGAGACGCTTTGATACCATATAACAAAGTGAAGTAGGAGCAAAAAATGATGTGCCTGCCTGTTGTGGAGGTCGCGTCTATTTATACTAATATATGCGGGTCTTTGGTTACAATAAAATCGGCAAGATAACCCTAATAGTACAACAATAGAGTAACAAGATGAGCTAGTCAGCCGGAAGGAGAAGAGAAAGAGGCAAGACCAAAGCCATGGGATCGAGAGCTGTGAAGCTGAGACGCTGTGATACCATATAACAAAGTGAAGTAGGAGCGGAAAATGACGTGCCTGCCTGTTGTGGAAGTCGTCTCTATTTATACTAGTATATGCGGGTCTTTGGTTACAATAAAATCGGCAAGATAACCATAATAGTGTAATAATAGAGTAACAAGACGAGCTGGTCAGTCGAAGTCTTTTTTCAATGGCACAACAATATGTAGGAGATCCGATCTTGCAGAAGACTCAATCCTAGTAGCCTCCAGATGACCCACAATGCATGCACATGGACGTACATGATTCCATGGTCATGCATGGGTCTGTAGATCCTTCAATATGAGTTTACCCACCCGTAGTTTCCACACCATGTCTGCCAACTCAGCGCTCTCTCTATGGGCTTCGTCAGGCTTAAGCAAATATCTCCTATCACTTGGATTTCTTAGATCCAAAACCGATACTTCCCTCTTCTATAGAGTGGCACCTTCAATATCTATCTACATTTTCATATATGTAGATGATATTCTTATTACTAGAGAGCACCCTGATGGTGTTGACGACCTGATGCTGAATTTTTGATTCAAGATATGGGGTATGCATACTTTTTCCTCGACATTGAATTGACGTCCCATCCCAGTGGCTACTTGTTCACTCAACACAAGTACATGTTGAATATTCTATGCCACGCCCATATGGAGAAGGCCAAGCTAATTTCATGCCTATGGCTACTACTGCTCCTACTGATGATGCCTCTCCACTTCTGAATGATCCTTCACAATTCCGAAGTATTATTAGAACACTCCAATACATAATAAAAAATCAACCATATACTGTATACTAATGAATATTAAATTTGATAAACTATCTAACAATCTAGCTGTAAATATATATTGAATTGTTACTGGGTATGTATCAAAAAAAATTTACAAAATATATCATGTGATTATATATTTAATGTGCATCATATAATTATATAATATGTACCACTAAAAAATATATACCGAAAATGAGAAAGAAAAAAAATATCTAAGTTACGAAACTAATAACTCTATTAGTAAAAAAAACTTTTGATTTTTGATGTAATTTTTAAGATTGATATTAATAAAACTATGACAAACTACAAAGCCCGCCCCATAATACTTTATAGTGCCCGTCCCATATGATTTTTATTCCTAATTTTGTATCAGCTATTAACAAAATGTGTTCACATCCCAAGTTTGACGCAATAACGAGGCTCCCCCTTCTGTTGGAACCCCTCCCCCAACCAAATCCCAAACCAAAATAACTAAATGCACGTTCGATATATCCATTTACAAGTTTCTCGTTTTGGGCTTTTCAGGAGGTCTTTAAAAACCTATTCTTGGCTGGGTTAATAGGCTGGCCCAACCACATTCCGACGTTCATCCACCGCTTCTGGATCTTTAGCAGACGATCCACGGGCTGCCTGAATTGCAAGCATCGCAAATTTCCTGGGAGGGCTACAGGCTTGCTGACCAGGTGGCTTCTTACATTCCACACCGTTCCTCTCTCTATGGACTGCCAATACAGACTATCCTCAATAGCTTAGAAATAGAATGCAGTCTGATGCCGTTGGACGTATTTATACTCGTCACGTATGAGATGTAAACCATCTCGTTCACCAATTTTTTATTTTTTGTTAAAAAAAAAAAAACCTTCTTTCCTATAGGCTACCATTACCATTCTCAATAATGGCAAATATGAAACAATTCATTGATTCACACGTTCATGCTCAATCCATCAATTACAGCCTTCAGAAATGAGCACCCGACCAATCTATTGATGTTGTGATCGAATCAACTAAATTATCTAGAATAGTTTACCAAAAAAAAAAAAAGAAAAAAATGTAGAATGGGTGATTTAATCACTTGCTCTAAGTGAGATTCTAAACATTCACTATGAGCATACAAAACATCATGAAAAAAACAGAGAGTGAGAGATTTAATTCAAATATATAAATATATGCCTACAAAATAGGCTTCAATATTTTAATGATAAGCTGCTGCTTCTTCCTTGAAATGTGTGAGGAGAGCTTCCATGCTCATCGTAGAATGATCTGAACCATCTCTGACACGCATGCTTACCTGCACATTAGAATGGAATTAGAAGCACACTCTTTATTTTGAGTAACAACTTAGAATGCAGTACATATTCGTTGATGCATAGAAGTACTACGTTCTCATCCAATGTTACATCCCTGTGAAAGCAGCAGACAACATACAAACTTCTTGGAACAGTCAACCCACACGCTACAAGACCAAATGATATACCAAATGGCATCACAATAACTAAGCGCAGTATAGGTATTCTGTTGAAATTCAACTACTAAGCTTTTTTATGATATGTGAACAGTTACCAAGCAAGCTTTCAATAATGGCATTATCCCACTATCACAGCCAGCCACACAACATTGACAGCATAACGGTTACAATGAGCATTATTTTTGCATCAAAAAGTACTATTTCAATTTTTTAGGATCAAAATAATTGTAACAATTGTTGTTATAGCAGCGTTATAATGGAAAATAGTGGGCAATAACTGAAATGGTCTTGTCATTTCTCCAATCACCATTCACTTGATCAAATATATATATATATATAATTTTTTTTTCAGTCCATGCAAAGCCCTTTTGGAGGGAAAACTGATGCAAAAAATTTGATATAGAAAAGAAACAATATTTTTGGTAAAAACCATATTTTATTTAAAGCAGCAGCACAGGTGATGACCATTATTAGCATTATAACCGACCGTCATAATGCTAAAGAAAGTATTACAACTGCCATTATTTTTCCTATTATTTTACATAATAACATAAAGGAGAGGGCCTCAAACCATTAAAATGGTTGTTATAATGTGATAATGGCCGCTATTTTAGACTAGGTTGCCAGGTAATGCGGTGGGTGCAGTCTGGGTATTTGGTACAGGCATGAATGTACTACAGTAACGTAAATCCAAATCAAAAGTTGTAAGATAAAACCTGCCCAGTCTTTGCTTCCTCCTCACCAACAACTAATATATAGTTGTACTGCGCCAATTGAGCCTCTCGTACCTGTGGAGATTTAAATATATGATAATGCTCAGTTGATGTTTGAGACAAAATAACATCAGCTTGAGTGACATAATTATTTCAAGATGAGTTTTTCCTTATTCACGAGTTTCAAGAACATTAAAATAATTTCTCATATGATAAGCCATAGTGTGGCACCATACGGTATCTTAAATAATAAATGTGGCAAAATGAGAATTATTAATCAGATTTGTCTCCCCAAATAAACACAAGAGAGTAACTCTAAGCAGATGCTATGCATGGAGTGTCTAATATAAGAACTTATTCTGGCAAATTATTGGTAATACTAGAACTATATTCTTGAGATCCATTTTCATCAAGCAACATAGATCGCATAGGAGCAGGTGATGTACAATCTCACTGTAAGCCAAAGTGCACCATTCAAACCACCATATCAAACTTTTGTTGTTACTTTAATCATTTAGGCTCATCATTTATGCATCAACGGCATGCTGACATCCCCTCAAGCACAGATACATGGAGCGGTACAATTACTACAACTATGTGCGGCCATGATATGGTGGCCAGGAAATATAATCAAGGACTGGGGAACCAAACTCTTAAACCAAAAGGCTAATGGTCTATGTGCTTGCGCACAACATTCCTGTCATAAATTTACGTGAACATGAACTGGAGTATGATAAATGAGCATAGATGGTCTGTGTAACTGAAAACATGCAATGTTAAATGAGGAAGCATGTTTAACCATGTGGAAATTTTCATGCTATTTGCAGACACCATGTTAGCCCGCATAGAGATAATGAGGTCAGGTAGATGACCAAGTGAAGGACTAATATATTTCTCGCATCAACTTACCATAACTAGCATGTGATTCTTAAAAACTTCAAAGTTTTATAGACTTGGAACTTTCATAAGGATGAAAGATTTCCACTAATATGAAGGCACGAAAAAGATCAGAAAAAGCAAGTTATGAAATCCTATACTTTAGCCTTTATCTAAAAAGACATGAAAGCAGAATCAGTTACTACCTTATCTACATTAAGATGAAATATTACCGGCACTTCGTTTTCCTAATTCTCACTACCAGAGTATCAGAGGCCTTAAATGCTAAATATCTGAAAGGACTAGCATTGAGAATCACAAATATGATAACATCATTGAATGACTTTCCACCATAAATTTCTCCTTTGACAAATGCAACTAGAGACGAACATATGTCAATCTACGAGACCGTAAAAGCAATTACCTTGAAGTTTACACCCTTGAGGACAATCATGGGGCTGGACTGTTGCTTAGGTTAAGCAACCATACATACAAATGACACACTGTTTCCTTCTGGAGGACGGAGGTGGCAACTTTCTTCTATCCCCACCCATAAAAGTTCGGTGGAGGTAAAGAGACAAATGTCTCTTAAAAGAAAACATTATATACTAATTTTTCTGACATGATGAAAAATGTCTCACAGAAGATCACAGGCAAGGAACCTTAATGTTTTTATTGATATGATTCTAGCCTGTTCTACTTATCAGCCTTTTCAGAAAGATCTCTATCAGCAATTTTAAAAGAGATTTGCAGAAAAAACCCACTTTGTTATCACTTTTACAGATCAGTGCCTTGTTTTTGTTGGGGGGGGGAGGGGGAGGGGGGATGTGGCGGGGTGGGCCAGGTTATGATATATTCAGATGCTTCTGCTCCTGCCTCACAGATACATCACATCCAGCACTCAGTAAATATGTGCATTCAGTAAAACAAATAAGCTCATCCACTGTAAAAAAGAAAATGTGCATTCAATTCCACCGAAACATATGATGTATCTGTTTGGACCACAAACAAAAGCATCTAAAAATTTTAAAATTGGGCCGTTCTTGCAAAGAAAAAGGTCCAAATCTGCAAAATAATAAATTTGCAAAATTCCCTTTAAAAATGTGACAATTGAAGAAATCCCGAATACTAATCTAGTTCAACAAGTGCAAACGCATAAACACCTTATGATCAACCATAGCTTGCTAATCATATGTATGCATATGTTATCCTGGTCCATTCTTATCTCAAACAGCCCCCAGAATTGGTCAATCTAACGATTCCCAACTCAGACTAACCTAGACAACAATGCTTAGAGATCAGGGCTGTAGCATACACGGTCAAACACCTCACATTAATACTAGTTAAATGAAAGAGAAGCTTAATTTCACATTTATAGTGATCGTCATCAACAAGCCTTAATATCCTTCCTTGCATTCAAGCATCTAAAATCAACAGGTATAAAACAACAAAGAAATTACAAATGGGCAAATAAATAGCAAACCTTTTTCTGAATCTTTCTATCTGTTATGTCAGCATCAACATAATATCCAGCTTGATGAATCTGGTCACGTACCTAATAAAAGCAAAAAATTTTGATAAATAATAAATAGGTCCATATAATGTTAATGATAAATGAAATGAATATATATATATATATATATATATATATATATAGGTTACCAAGATGGTGAAAAAAGTGAGGAATTTTCTTTTCCATCGTGGAAGATAACTCATAAGGCAGATGGTGCATGTCAAAAGAAGAAAACACAAAAAAATAGGAAGAAGAAAGAGAGAGAGCAGAGGCAGGGAGTGAGCGGGAAGCATTTTATCCACAAAACAAATACTCGAGAAGTCAAGGTTATAGCCTCTCCTATATTTACAAAATCAAGCATTATAAGAGGGCGGACAGAAAAACTTGAGTATCCAGTTTAGAGGATCACACATATATAGAATAAAACAAAAGTTGCAACAGTATGACATTATATAACATGGGATGAAAAAAATGCTCAAAAGCTAGACCGGCCTCATCAGCATTTGGACATGAAATTTTTAATAAATGCTATTTTTATCAGATGCCTACAACAGAAATAACTCTTCCTAAATGATAGTAGCAATTTACTGGAATTTATCTTCCCAAGTAAATAATATTGTGGACAATTAAGCAACATGGAACTTTATTTTCATGTCAAGGATTTGGTAATCTTTGAATCATATAATGAACACTTGACATGGGCTGCAAGTATGAGTTATACTTAACAAAAGAAAATTTAAGGAATAAAGACAAATCAGAAGAAAGAGTTCTATCCAGCATTCACATTTTTACAAAATGTGAGATGTAGCAGTTGCTACAAGGCTTTAGCAGATATCTTTTAATGTTTCCCTTGCAATATATTGCAGATAAATCAAGCTTAAAGTGAAGTGAATTATTCAACAAAATCAAAATTTCTCCTAACAAGTTGGCCAGGAAAAGGCTAAAAGTGGGAAGCTTTCAATTAATACAAGTCATCAGAATCAGCAGTTTGTCATATAGGACAGAATTTCTTGTTTAATGTGATGTAAAGCTATAATACAGTTTAAACTATTAAAATCAATTTGAAACAGCCAAATATGGTGAAAAGACATTGGTACAACTTCCAATCTCCAATGCAAAAATGCTGGTTTGATGTTCGTGCTACACATAAGAATCTAAGACCAAAATGAAAAACAAACTAGAAGCTAGGAAAAGCCACATATGCCAAGGCAGTCCTCAACCACGTATGTTCAAAGAAATTCTCAAACAGTAATAGTGACGTCAATTATGATGATAATAGCAGTAATATGATATTCAGCAAGGTTACATCCTACCAATCTTCAAAATACCAAATATAAGTTTCTAGTACAACCTGCTGGCATAAAATAGAGGTATTTACAGGAATGAGCATCTATGCTATTGTTTTTACCTGTTTCGCATAATCTTCAGATTTTTCGCTTACATTACAAACGATTGCTTGGCGAGGGCTAAGCCAGAAGGGCCATTTTCCTTTATAATGTTCCAAAAGAATAGCAAACATCCGTTCGACAGAACCTAGGATGGCCCTATGTATCATCACAGGCCTTTCCATTTTCTTTTCATCTTCTGCTGAATATGATAACTTGAAACGAAGAGGAAGCTGGAAATCCAACTGCAATAAGACATCCATAAGTAAGGCCAGCAAAACAAAATTTTGTCATAAACCACAATATGTGCCCTATGACTCAGTACCTGTAGAGTGCCACATTGAAATTTTCTCTTTAGGGCATCAAAAACACCAATATCAATTTTTGGTCCATAAAATGCACCATCTCCTTCATTGATCTGCATGCAAACGATATAACTAAGTAGGTACGGAAATAGTGCCACATGGTGCCTAACATCTGATAATAACTGTAGTTACAATAGGGTGTGTGCAATAAAAATGGAACCTGTTATGGGATGATGCATATTCAATATAAAGGATGACCACATATGACTCTATTGTTCAGATCTTCTCCTATTTCAACAACTGAAGAATCAAGAGTTTTATTTTATTTTTTTTACTTAGTCATAAGCCCAAAAAGACAAATGAAAAACGAGAGTAGACAAGCTGCAGGACTAGCAAGATGAACAAAGTAGTAAAATACGGATGGCCACTTCAGGTCATATTTTACATTATTATTACATGATCCTTTATACTTGTGGTAGTTTGAACTCCCATTATCTGTTACTATGCCTATGCATTCTAGTAAAAAATATAATAAATCAACAGTGCTACAAAAAGGACTGGATCAGGAGAACAAAAACAAAAATTCTCAGATTAATGAAGACATCAAAAATATAGAAAGTAAATCCGAACAGTTGACCTGGATCCAACCTGAGCACAAAATATTTATCAGTTCCAAGGCTGAAAGCAAAGTCAAAGAGTACTTGCAAATAGAGGATTTTTAGTGACTAGAGTGGTAAGGCATATAGAGTGCCTAGCAGCAAGTTCAAACTAACTAGATACTGAAAAGCAAGCATCCCTCAAATGATGGACCGAAAATTTAGCAGCAATAAGAAGAACCATATGGCAGTAAGATAGGCCAGTATTCCAAACTGCTGTAAATTAGCAACTTAAAAATTTAATACTCTAAACAGAAAAAAAGTGCATATCTAGCAAACATGCACAATCATTCGGATGGAATATCAAAACCGTACGGTGCAGTGTGAAAAATAGAACTGGGTAGATCTAAGGAAAGCATTGACAATCCACAACGCCCAGTGATTTAAAAGGAGATAGGTACTCACCACAACTTATTTGATATTCATCCCCTCCAGATACACATTTGGTGTTAAACTATGGAATTTTGTTTCTGTAAGAGGTGAGGTCCAACATGCGGTTGGACAGATTTGACAAGACATGTACGTCAAAAAAATCAGGTAGTTCCTTGCTATGTTATTTGACAAAAGGACACCCTTGTCAGAATAAATGACTTTCATACAAAGAAATAAAGACAGCTGAAGATTTGAGTGAACATTATGCTGGAAATAGAAGAACTCTTTCTTGCAACTGACAGGAGAACAAGGAGAGCTTCTTTAGATGACAGGAAAAGTATGCTGCCAATGAAACTAAAATTAAAAAGAATATGGATAGAATCACATTGAAGAAGATGAAAAATAACAGTTTCATTTTCCATGCAGGGTTTGTGGAGTGCTATATAACATGTTTTGACGCCTTTACTATGAGCATATCTATTGCAATTATTTCGAGCAGGTTTCTGGTAAAGTTTGCAGGAAGGCTAACTGAATAAATACATGCCAGAACATAGAATACAAAAATGTTTAACACAATTATAGTTCTTCATCATTAACACAAAAACATTGAATATTTAAAAAAGCAAGTCCATTCAGTTTTCAACTTTTAGTGAAATGCAACATATTCCAAATTGGGTATGAGGTACCAAAAAATCACCTCTTACAACTACAATATAGAAAAGAATAAAGAAAAAGAAGCTTTTGGATTTTGGAATTATCTTCTTAAGGGAAACACATTAGATTTCATAATTTAAAAAAGAGAAACTCGTAACAGTTTAATATAAATACCTGCCATGGCCTCCCGAATTCATTGAGAGCATCAGTGAGAGCAGCCTCAGCTTGATCCCATGTTTCTATGTCCCCCAGGTATTTCTCGGGCCTCTATATAACATAAATAAAAATCAGAGTTATTTATTCATTCAGTTAATGGTACAACACATTGAAAGAATGAAATAATATACTAACGATTAATCTGACATATAAAAAGGGCCATAAGATGCCATAAACTGTTCAACCCCAATGCCCATGCTTTTACACCCACCCACCCACCCCACCCCACCCCACAGCAATAACCAAAAAAAAAAGAAAAAAAAAGAAAAAAAAAAAAAAGAAACAATGCCCCTGTTAATAAAGCTAAGGGCTGCAACAAGCAACATAAACAAAAGTCTGGGGAAAAAATAAAATAATTTTTACTTAGTGATATCACCGACATGCTTCTTTCATGGAAAGGGAAAAATCTAAGTTTCTATTTGTTTGGAAAATATGATGAGTCAAGGAAGACAAAAAAACAATATGTTAACTTCAACTTAGTGATATTACTGATATGTTTCTTTCTGTGGAAAAAGGAAAATCTAATTTTTAGTATGTTTGGTTTGCTAGAAAATTTGATGAGTTGAGGAAGACAAATTTGCTAATCCACTAAGTTCAAAGTTTCTTTCTCTGGCATTTCTTTCTAGAGAATGAGAAGTCAAACTTTCCAGCAAACATTGAAACACTTTTTCATCATTTAAGTATTTCCTGCAAAACATATAGTCGGAAAAGGATTTTCTAGGGAAAACCAGTGTCTAAGGCCCGTTTCCTTGCAACCAGATCCTGGGCGCTGCATGCAACAACTATTAATTTCCTTCTTTAAGGTAAAACAGTTATTAACATCCTCAAAGGCTGATTATCAAGTATAGTGAATGCTAACTCTAGTGAGGGTTTCATTACCTAAAAGACAATGCATTGGACAGATATATATGAAAATAACAGGGTTAGCAAGTCTGTAATATCAAATCGCATAGATATAAGGCCAAGAAGCATGAGGTAAATATGCACCCTGAACCAATGAAAATGATTTAAAATCAGGTGCATATTTTCTTAGTTAAAAGGTGACATGTTTTCCAGCAAAAACAGGATGATATATGCAGAGAAAAAGAAAAAGTAATTTACCGTAGATAACTCCAACTCAAATGTAAATCCGAATATGTGATATGTGTAATTAAGAAATTCCAAAACGCTTTTGACCTCGTCTTTGATCTGTAGTCATCGGAAACAAGATCAACCCCATATGAGAATAAAATTACTAATAAGGCTCGAGAATATTTTCATAAAAAATATAAATCAGCCAAATAGACTAAAAAATAAGACAGCTTATAACAACAAATGAAGTAACTGATGTGGCAATAGAGGCAAAAATGCTAGTCAGACATAACTTCTTATGAATGTGAGAACTGTAATGATGCCATTAATTATATTTCATCAGTCATGATTGAATTCCCACTCAACCATGAATAGAACTGTATTTCATATAGGCAACCTGTTGCTCATTAGTACGAAGCATAAAATGAAAAGTAGGCAAAGATACCATTTTTTAATACAATTAAGGCAGCAAGATGTACCACAACCATAACCCAGGAGCTTCATCATCATGATGTGAGAGTGTAGTTCCATCAACATCCACAACATTATTTTACAATAAGTCACCAAATAGACATACCAGCCACCTTTTTCATGCAGATTGGGGAATGACATTAGTTTTATTCAAATAACATGTGCAAAATAACTAAAAATTTGGTGCTTATGAAAACAAAACTGAAGAGAATTTGTTGACATTATGAGACAATGTAACAAAGAATCATCAGCCAAAAAAGGCAAATCAGTAACTAATAAAATTTAATCAATTCAAGGAACATCGTAATTAATCTTTTATATAATATTAAGACTTTAAAACCTGGTTGCCACATGAACGAGCAAGAAATAATAACTATGGTGAAACGACTAAACCTAATATACTATGGTTCTTTTACTCTCTGTTTTTTGAACACACTAAGATACATTATCCTGATTATAAATCTTTGCGTGTCTCATATGTAGTTATATAGCAAATGCAAATATACAAAAGATCATACTAAGGACAGAACTCCAGGTCAAAAACTGCACATTAAGGTGAACATACAATATGTAGACATTATTCCCATTTTAACAATAAAATCAGAGATCATGAGTAGTTAGGCACAGGGAAAAACCTAAAAATACAAATGCATACTCATCTTAACTACAGTATTCCAAGTTTTCCATTTTTTTTAAAAAAAGAAAAAGAAAGCATTTGCAAGGATTCTCTGTTCTCCGTCATTAATGCTGTGTAAGTAATCATGATATATGGGATCAGAACTATCAAATAGTTAACTGCAGATCAATCCAAATATATTTGCAGAGATTATAAAGGAGCTAAAGCATTGCATAATAGAATACAAATAGCTTCATAAGAATTATCCCAACTTAACCACATTGCTTCTTTTCCTTATATTTCTTACTCAACACAATTACACAATCCCCAGGCACAAGATTATCTGATAATGATTATAAACCAGTGGTAGGGCTATTAGATCTTTAATTTCCTAGAAACGAATTAGTTGATCTTGTAATGCATGTAAAGTATAAAGGCATAAGGATATTCTTCATACAAATCAATTTCAACTAACCTGGCTTTCCCTGCAAAATATGTGAGCATCATCCTGCAAGAAAACAAGCATGTTGGAATATGCCAAAGGCTTGGGAGCAAGAAAAAAATTTAAAATTCTAAGAAAAAATAAATGAAAAAAATCACAGAGGTGAATGCAGAAATGATACCTGCTGAAATCTTCTAACACGTGTTAAACCAGTGAGTGCTCCGCTAAGTTCATTCCTGTGCAGCACTCCGAAATCTGCCAGCCGAAGAGGTAATTCTGCAAACCAAATCCAAATAATCAAATGTTCACACAGTGGAAAGGATTTTCTAGAAACCTGGAAAACACTAAATACAAATGAATTTTTAGATTAAGAATAAAAAACTTCTTACAAAATCCAATGATTAATAAAGATTTGATCTTTAAGGATCTCTTGGATAACTATTAATAGCTGTTCAGTTGAAGATAAAACCTCTGATATTTCCTGAAGCTATATTTAGATGCATATCGATTACAACCATAATCATAAACATAAGCCTCACCCTAAATTCTAAAGTCAACTTTGTATATCATTCTTTGCAAAATTATTCTCAATAATGGCTACAAACCATTGTTACTGCGGTCTTCATGCAATTCTCTTCTTTGGTATTCAAAGTCATCTTCTCTATATATGATCCTGAGTTTTTACACAAATCCAAGCTGCACTGCTTATGAAAGCCTCCTCATATCATTCGTATATCCTAAATAGGTTTTATCCTTCTCAATTTTACCAAGCATCTGCCTTAGCATTCTCATGATCTCATCTCTATCATCTCATCTGTCTTCTCACGTCTCCTTCTATTGCCCAACATCATGAACCCTACAAAACTTTTGTATTTAACTCATCTGACAAAACTTCCCTCAAGTGTCAAAGGATTGTATCAACTATGAACCATAATAGCCCAAAGTACCAATGTTTCATTCGTCTGTAACTCAATATTATACCTCTTATTTTTTTCTCTTTACTATTTACATATAATAGGCACATTTTTAAAAAAAGAAAAATTCCTATACTATGATCTCTCGCAGCTGTCTTTTTGTATGGTCCCCTCCGCTTATTTACCTTTCTTAGTTCAATTAATTTTTGTTCTCCAACTGCTTGATCAGCACTTACCATTTAGACCTAGTCCCATCAGTCAAGATTACACCAAAAGCAAATAACAGACAACACAAAGCCTTCTCTATAACATCACCTGTAAATTCATCTATGACAACCATACAGAAATATGAGCTTATTTTTTAACCCTTGGTGTGCTTTCATTATGGATGTAGATTCATTAATCTTATTGCATATACTTTTTATGCCTCTCATGTCTTCTCATGTGTGCCCTTTACACACTCAGAATATACCTGTCATCATGGTCTTCATGCCTCCAATTTATTTCTCATAAAGACCTGAACATTTGGATTTTCAAGTCAATAAAGAATGCAATTGATTCTCTCTTCTTTAAAAAAACTTCCAACCCTGCCTAAGGAAGAAAATATACCACCATGGCTAACTTTCTTAGGGAAAAAAAAGAATGGCTAGAAGAAATTATATCATTTTTTCAGAATCTTTGTTTTCCATCATCATATCCTAGAAGCAAGGTTTGAAATCTCAACCATCCCATACTGTCTCAACCTTGTATCACATGGCAAATGGGTGTGCTGCATCGCTTTCCGTACTTGTATGTGAATGATATGTGGCATATTTCACAAAAATGTAAACCTTGCCTACAACATTGTATCGTGGCTCATATGTTGGAACCAAAGATACTTGGTGCAATTTCATGCATCATCTTTACTTTTATAAACACTTAGGAGTAAGGTTTTGCGTCCCGACGAGGCGCGGGGCATCACAGCCATCCAGTCCCGTTCCTATAAGAAAACAGGATCGGGACTCGGGACTTCGAAACCCATTCACGTGGGGAGAGAAGAAAGAGGATAGAGAGAAAGGAAGGAAAGATGAAGAAAAGAAAAAAATGAAAGGAAAGAAGAAGAAGAAAAATGACAGAAAAAAGGGAAGGAGAAAAAGAAAAGGAAGGAAAAAAGGAAGAAGAGGAAGAAAGAAGAAGAAAAAGGAAAAAAGAAAGGAAGGGTTAGGAAAAGAAAGAAAAAGGAAAGGAAAAAAAGAAAGGGATAAAAAAAAGAAAGAAAAGAAGGAAAAAAGAAAAGAAGAAGAGGAGAGAGACGGAGGATATTTACTGGGTCAGATGATGGGACCGCCATCAGGACGGGACATTGGGGTGTCCTGTTCCATGGAGAAACCGGGACACCTCTATTCCACGGGATTTAAAACTTTGCTTAGGAGCATACTTCTTCAATCAATATTACTTTCCTAAATTTCATGATCTTAATGAATAAGCTAGTTTATCAGCTTGACCAAATTTTTCTTAATATTCCATAATTTGATTGGTATTCAATTTGCCCCTAAGGACTTGCCCTTTCTCGTCCTTCCTAGATCCATCTCTACTTGCTGTATTCAAATGGGACTATAGCACTCATGCCAACTCCCTAACTAATTCATTCCAATAAATTTCTCTGATCATGTTCTTTTTCAGTTGTTGCCGAATGCAAACTTCCACCTTTATCTAATTGTACCTTTGCCACAAACCATTTGTCACAACGGAAGGTGGTAGTAGTAGTAGTTTCACTTTTCATGCACCTAACCCTAGCCAATTTGTAGTGAGTGCATGTGCGTATAGAATATATACATGGTTGTGTGAAAGAGTAGTTTGTCTTTGGATCACTATAAACTTGTAATAGAAAGGTAACAAAGATGGATTGACATTATAAAGCTCTGTCACATGTTGATCTACAAATGTATAGATTTATTTGATACTAGGACAGGAGACAGAAAATAAACCACAAATCAAAAAGCTACCACAGTCCAAATAGCACAGAAAAATATAATTACAGTAAACAACATAAATATTACTCAATTAGTAGGAAAGTTAATCATCATTCTTGTATATTTAAAGTAAATAATACAACCACAGTGACAAAATTAATTTTAACTATCTGCTGTTTCACACAAAAAGCAAGTATTTTCTATGCAAGCACTAATCATGTTATGGTTTTAAAGAAATGAGTTCGAAGATTCAAAAAAAAAAAAAAAAAACACTTTCCAAATACCCTTGTTTCACATCAAAACACAGAAGAAAAATTTTAGATCTTAAAAATTTAACCCTTTTGCATTAAAGTTAAATATAGTTTTTACACAAGAAAAATATGTTCTTAATAACATTTTTAGATACAGAAATTTGAATAACAAAAGGAAAAATTAATTAAAAAACATCACTTATTAAAAATCACTCAGACAGAAAATTACATATTGCCAATAGCTTGAGCATGTGAAATTGTTGATTGGTTATTCCCTTATCATCAGAATGAGAAATTTTTGATTTGTTAGGCAAATGAGGTCATACACCAGCAAAATTGTACAAGCCATTTGACCTAATGCAATGAAAAGAAAAAAATTGCAAACATATCAATATGCTGTTGTGCGTATAGAAACAATGCAGTTAGGATCTAGTCTAGCAAACACTGATCATCAAGCCAAAAGTAGTTCACATTTCAACAACAATTTGACAACAGTACTTCAACCATCACTCAAGGTATTTTTCTACATGAGTTGTGGAACATGAAAAGTACATGAGATGACCAATACTGCTGGACTATTGAAAATATTGATTCATATAATCAACTAGAAAGCAGCTGACCTCTATATGACCGGACCCTGTGCTCAAACATTAAACAGTGGCCAGGGCAATTCATTGGCTTAAGTCCAAATTCTTGTTTCTCTATCTGCATTTGACAAAATTGTATCTAACAAATTAGATGAAATGTGAACCATGTAGCACACTGTTGCACACATACACATAGATATGGAGGTATGTATATATGTAGATGCACCCACATATATAAAAACAAATATATGCACACAGTCACACACAAACATGTACCTATATGTATATAGGTCTATGTAAATATGTATGTGTGTGTGCATGTGTAATTATAAACTTCATGATATCCAGCATGTACAGTGAGAATATGGACTATTATGAAGTCCATACCCTAACAAAGCAGTGCACAAGGTCTTCGTAACATGATCAAATGCTCTTGAAGAAAATATTACCTCAAAAACAAACATGTTATCTTTGTAGTTCGCAGCATGGCCTGAGGTTTCCCATAGTTGCATGTTGTACATATTTGGTGTCAACACCTGACAACCAAGTAAAACAAGAGAGACATTAAGAATTCAACATTCATCTCACAAACTTATGGATCAGTTAGCAGAAATAGAAAATTAACCTCTTGGTAGCCTCTGTCCCTATACTGTACTCGCAGGAACTCCATTAACTTGTTATAAATTCTAGTCCCATGTGGTAGGAAGAAGCAACTCCCAGGACTGAATTTTTTTTTTCCAGAAAAAAGCATGTTACATTCCAGCAACAGCAAGGTACCATTGATGAAAAATTCAAGTTTGTGCTACCTAAGGGGATGAAAAAAGAAAAGCTCTTGATTCTGTCCCAGTAATCTGTGGTCACGTTTCTTCGCTTCCTCTATCTGGGTGAGATATTCCTATAGAAGGAAAAGTTTAAAAAGATCAACACAATAAATCATCATAAATATTTCAAGTGAGATGTCAAAAGGGGGGAAGAAAGCATAGAAATTTAAACGTTACAATTCCCCTCTTTACAAGAACAAGAATTAACCAGAAATCCATCCAAGCCATGTTGACAAAGCTGCAGAATTCTTGCCAGCATTCGTGCTCCATTAACAGAAAATATAAATGTAAACTATGATTCAAATTACTGTTTTGCAAGCTAGAGGTAAATATTAAACAGTGATTTATTTTCAAAGCAACATATGCTTCAAAAAAAGTAGCCACAAAAGTATTAAGGAAACAAAATTACAAGGCAGTGACAAGCTAAAAAAGCATAATAGCATAACAACTCCAGAAAGATACCATGATTAAGCATAAGGATGAAGGGAAGATGCTGTTTTTCTACTTTGGCTAGTTGACTTGTTCAACAACAAAAGACAGACATATATAAAGTTTAAATAGATGACCAATATTCTTTGAACATTTTTTGTTTACTAAAAACATATCCATACCCCTGAATATTTATTAATGATTCTCAAAGTCAGTCAAAACAGTACATGAAAACTCTAAATTCAATTTGGTAAACTTCCAAAAATGTCCAACAAGTTAAATGTCTGACTAAATTTTAATGCATAAGCATCCTACGCAACATTTTGGCATTGTTTGTGCAATGAAAGCATGATACTAGCTAATGCTTAAGCATCCTACGCAACATTTTGGCATTGTTTGTGCAATGAAAGCATGATACTAGGTGATTGGCTCTTGAGGCACAAACTAAGGATGCAGCAGGTCAAGGTTCAATCTTCTGCCTGGAAATACAATTAGCAGAAAAAGGGAAGGGGGGATAGGATTTTTTTTTTTTTGGTGTGAGGGGATAGAGGGGGACGGGGGTGAGAGCAAAAGCAAAAGATGCATGAAGATCTTCAATCAAATGTGGTTCTAAATCGAGCATGACTATAGCCATGCATCAGAGAGGAAGAACAGATGGCTGAGATGATTCCCATCTGATTTAATTATTAACATCTATTCAATTTGATACATGCATTCCGACTTTTGGCTGGTGTTCTTGTCTTGCCTCTTCTAGAACTAGGGATAGCAATCAGGCGGATTTTTTTGGGTATCCAACCTGTCCCGAACCCTAATAGGGCCCAGTTAGCATATGTTATAAGGTTTGGGACGGGTTTGGGATTTAAAATTAAAATCCATTCAGATTTAAATTTTTATAAAATATATGTACAATAGGAGAACAAGAGGATTTGAACTCTAAATCCTTGGATAGCCTAACCATTACCTTAACCAATAAGGCACAGTTCGGATCTATTTATAAATCGATTGATAATATATTTATACCCTTCCCTTTAAACTCTTATATATAAATACCAACACAAAACCCTAGCCATCATCTAAGCTTCCCTATTCGGCTGCCACTCCAAGCCCCCCACTCGATCGAAACTCCTGATGATGGAAGAGAAAAAATTGGGGGAAACATAGGAAGAATCAATGAAAACAAAGGAAAGACGGAAAAAATTAAAAGGGAAGATCTTTTCCCACATAGATTGATCATTTTTTTTCCTTTTTGCTTCTTTTTCTTTTCATTTCATTATCTTTTTCGGAGAGTATGGGAAAGGAGAGCACCTGAGGGAGATCGAAGGGGCTTCTTAGGTTCCAGTTGGGTCTTTTCTGAGATTCTGTGCAAGTTGTGGCGGTGTGAGTTGGTCCCTTGTGGTTTTGAGAGTTTAATCTTAGTAGAAGCATGATATTTTGTAGTGTTGGGGATTTTTGGTCGAAAGGATCCTTATTTGGCTACAAAACTTTCAATTTATGGAGTTCTGTTCTCATGATAATATAAATAAGGGTGAATCAGGGGGGTTTGGGTACCTGGCGGGTATACCAATTTTAAATGAAACGGGTGTGGGATTTATGGTTAGTTTCATAATCGGGTATGGGATGGGTTTGGGTGGTAAGATTTTAAACAGGTTTCGATACAGGTAAGGCAAATTTTGCGGGTACCCTACCCGTTGCCATCCCTACTTAGAATGAAGACTAAACCAAAAGGAGGATGGATATATTAGACATGGGAGCAGATGTGGAGATGTTTGGAGCCTGTCAATGACCAAGGAGCTTGCCAGATAATCTTAAAGATACTACAGACTCAAAATAAAACCAAGATTATCATATGTATTCCAACAGAAGAACAGAAATGAGTATATGATGAGAAAGCAGGATAGAAAAAAAGAGCTACATGATAATCCCAGCATGACAACCTATATGAGGAGTTTATACCTTGAGACGTTTAGAATCAGGAAAGGAAATCCCATAAACTCTTTGCAAGCTTTCACGATCCGATTTTCCCCTCCAATAGGATGATGAAGCCTGAACATTCAAATTTTAGCACTGCAAAAATCAAGCCAACTGCAAAATGTAGTTATTTAAATAACTTCATTTCAGGACACAAATAATCACCTTTAAACAAGCAAATGCTTTTACAAAAGAAGTGTTTGGGATATGTGGCCCACGACAAAGGTCAACTAAAGGACCACATCTATAAACTGTGATGGTCTTGTCCTCGGGCAACTCATTTATAATTTCCACCTGCATAAAGTTGGCAGTTTCACCACATACAGTTATGCCAAATTGCAAAAGAACAAAAAAAAATCATCTATATGAGTATGAATAATTTGACCAAAGAATTTTCGCAATTGAATATTGCTTCAAAATTCAAATATGGAACTTTGGTATTAACGAGCAAACATTACATGCCCATTTTTTTTTGTCTCCAAAGTCCAACATCAACAGGTAAATTATGATGTTAAGAAAGATCTTAGAATGCACCACAACTATCAAATCGCAAAAATATCAAATGTCACTTGCCTTAAACTTATTTTCTGAAAACATTTCAAGAGCCTGTTCTCTGGACACTTCAATTCGCTCAAAAGGTTGCTTTTCCTGCAAGAAGAATTTGTAATAAAGTATTATTTATCTATGTAGAGAACTATCAATGACACATATAATTTTACCAGTGAATTAAATATAGAAAAAAAATATTGCACATGTTAGTAGGTCAACCATCCGATACCATTAAGAAGGTTCTTTTAAATTTTGATAGTGTGAACCAAGATACCCAGGAGCACTTGGACCTAATTTCATTAGCTCCTACTAGATCATCTACACTTATCACCAACATTTCACTAACTATATTGGCACTTAGTGTGTTCAAGCATCATATTGTCTCGTCCAAGTGTTCTAGTGTAAATGCCTCATGGTTACAGTGTAAAGCAGTAAAGAAATCCAAATATCCAAGCATAGTGATTTCCAACCTTTGGCTATGCAGTGGCTTTGATGATGGACATGAGTAAAAACCATTCTTACATGCAAACATCCCATATTATGTCCCAGATGGCCTTTAAGATAACCAAGTCCCACTTTATAAATTTTTCATTATTTTTATATCGGTAAAATATGGTCAAATTTTATTTCCATTACAATAGTTTCTCGACACAAGAGTCCGACTGAGTTCTGAGTTCAAGGTGAGAAGTTTGGTTCACTTACCCTGCCTAGAGGCCCAGAGTTAGACTTTGTGGAAAGCACCATAGAATTTTCTATTGCTATTTTTCTGCGAATAACCAGCCTTAATGAGAACAGCACCAAACATGGTCTGCCCCATGTTACAATATTATGCCCGCAATCAAACTAGGACACAAAAGGCATTGGATATGGAATGGAAACTGCTTGATTGAGTCTCAGAATGCAACCTATCTAAAAATTGCTTTTCCCAAGAAAATCTTGTAATAATGATATCCTAACAATACTTTTTCAACATCAGACAAATGTAGTTTCCAATATAACCAAACTGTCACGACTTGTTTGGGTTTAACTACCTTTTTATCCTTGGCTCTTCCATTCACCTTAGAGATGATCATAAACTAATACACATCTAATATTACTTTTCTTGTCCTGTAAAAACTTTCATCTCCAATAGGTTTCCAAGCAACCATAAACAACGCTATCATTCCATGGCCTGCATGTATGACTGAGAAAAGCCCAAGAACTTGAACCATATACATCAAGCTTGACTAACGCAAAACCAATCATAAAGTAATGTGAAACTGTCCAACAAAAAAAGTGTAGGATTGCATGTCCATGTGATGGCCATCCAAAGGAAATGCCTCTCTCATTGCAAGCTCACTCATGAAAGCTTCTCTTTTTTGAAAAGAACGTTGTTTTCTGTGCATTTTCTTTAAACTTGATCTTTACATCCTTTGCACGTGAACTAATTTTTTAATGATAAAAATTATAGGACTGGAATTGTGCACAGAATAAAGAGGACAGAGAGGATTCGCTCTGTTCTCACCCTCTGAGCGCAAGTACCAAGGTGCACCTTTTGTGCAGTCCCCATTGTACAAAAAAATGGGAGGCTTCACCCTTGAAAGTTTGACTTCAACCAGGAGGAGTTCTCATTAGATATAGTAGATAAATTCTGCATCTTCCTTTACATCTTAGCACATTATTTTTTCTTACTCCATGATTTTTATTTCTCACTTCTTACTTGAGATTGATTGTTTGAACCACTTAATATCCATCATATGTTTCATCCTAAAGTACATCATCACATAGGATGCTCTTTAATCAAATTTTCAGAACTCCTCGAAAAATTTTTCTTTTGCAAAAGTTTGTTAAATTTAGAAGGGGTGAGATCTTTACCTTTAACCTTCGGACCAACAAAATTGAGTGGACAGCTTGTATCAAAGGTCAATTTATAAATACCATATTAGAATATATCTACTAGACAGGATTCAGTCTACCACTTCACCCTTTTCTCTTCATTAACTTGTTGTGCATAAATGATAAGCTTAGAGGAACTTAGGATAAGGCTGAGATCATATGCCTAGCAAAATCTCCCAAAGTGATTAATCTACACATCAAGGCCATCTCACAGGGCATACAACAAAGGACCACTGGTCTCAAATCATGGTTGGAACATGAATCGAGATCTGCTTTATCATCAACTCTTTGCACATTAACAACCAGCATACACTCTGCAACCTGGCACCAAGCCAATCCTTAAACTTACAAAATTATCCTCCTATTACAAACTCTTCTTTCTCAATGACAGATTGACCAGCAGTTTGATGAACATGTTTTTATTGTGGGAGATTCTTGGCACATGATCCACCTTTAGGTTTTGCTGGGCATACAACATACTTATCAGTGTGATAGCTCCTCGATAAGGGGGACATTTTAAATGAATGAAGTACAAGGACAGAAGAGGGCACTGCATTGGAATCACAATCTGAAAACTTTGTGGAAACTGGTACTCACCCTTTTAGATGGTTTGCAGTAATACCAAAAACTCAAAATGCGAAGAGCAACTGCTCTGCCAATTCCCAATGTGCCTCTTCTACTTATCAGCTTCCACTCCCACATGGTTGATACTTGATACTAATATGTAAAGTGATTGAGTGACCAAACACGCCTTACTTTAGAGGAGTACACAAAATAGTGTGCCATTTTTTTTGTATTGGATATGCATGCTTATGACATCAGTGTACGTTTTGACCATTCTCCATGGCAAATTATTGATGGATTGTATATGTTGGGCCTTATTTGTGCTAGTTAAGGTGAACAGCCCCCATGCTACTATGATAGAGAGCCGTCTGCTTGGTGCCAAACCAACCTTGCTCACCTTTCTTTTGAATGGCCCTTCTAAAGAGTAGGGGGCAAGCATAAGAAGTAGAAAACATTATATCTTGCTTAGAGTCCTTAAATCCAAGTCCATATACTTTGTTTTATATTGTGATAAGAATATTGCAATATCTGCAACTTTTGCTCATCCATTTTCAGCCGCTAAATTAATTCAATGTGTGGAAAGAATACCCATCTGACTTCTTACAAGTAATTAAAGCAAAAATGACTCCAAATATGTGTCTTGACCACAACACTCGTTATTAACAAATGCTAGAATGATGCTTGCTTGTTGCTTAACAAATTCTCCAATATGTCAAAAAGGTAACTTACAAAAGCACATTGCTGACTCGTAATGCTCAGCAGCACAAGTGAAAACATTTGAGGAATAAAAGAGTACAAAAAGATAATTCAAGGAACAACGGCAATTCGTAGTCACCTGTATGTGTCTACGTATCATAATGAACTGTTTGCATTTGCAAGTCAGATAGACAGATACCAGACAAATGCACGGTCTAACCAACCACGAATGGCAGAACTACGTAAAGAATGATACTACTAACTACCAAGCATGCCCAGAAGTGTCCTATATATTTACTAGGGATGGCAAACAATCTTCTTTGAAATTGAAACCTTCGACCTTGTTATTTGCAAGAGGACACTACTAATTGCTTGCATACATTCTTTCCTACTTTCTAGCATCAAATCCACACTTTTTTCATCTCCAGGCAGAGTTAAATATGTAGTGATAGGCTATCATGAAGGATAATCTAATGCATTAGTGTAATGTAACCTTGATTACTTATGTGAACATGATTAACTAACACATTTAAATGACTCTAGAAATATCACAACTGACAAATAAAATTGTCACAGACCCTTCCTAGAGAGCTTTCCATTATTAAGAATTGAAAATAGGGATCACTCAATACACAAGAACAAGCACTATCAGAATGCATAAAAAGTTTTTGGCCACAACATGGAAATTGGAAGTAATATTGGGGTCAAAACCATACTGCAACAGCTTTGCTTGCACGAGATTTAATCTGATCAAAATACTCCTCGTTCAAGGTCAAGTCATCATAGAATGCATCATAGTAGAAACCCTGCAAATGGATTAAATCGAATCATATGTTCACATAAACATGCCAAAGTCAGCTAAACAAAAATGTGTGGTAGATTTTAATATTAATCCTTACCATCTTGAGATCGAAAGTTTATAAGCAATGAATATTCATGCAGATACATTGATATGGTGTTCATAACTAAAAGCAAATTGAAGCATCGACCAATAATACCATATAATAAAGTCACTATAATTTGGAAAAAAAATGTATAACCATCATAAAAGCAATAAACATTTAGGATGGAATCAAACATCATCCATATTGGACCCGTTTAATATTGTAATCAAGATTTTGGCGCCATAATATACAAATAGAAAAGATAAGGTCATGTTGGATACAATTTCATTCTCTCTCTCTTCTCTTTTTTTTAATACATTTTAGCTGTAATTTCTTGCCCAGATCCATAATTTCTAACCTAGACACTAAAACATAGAACACGACCATATCTACTATATCAGATCTTTTTCAATCAATTTGAGTTAAAGTCATTTTGATCCATATGCAACTAAGCAATGGCCAGAATCTAGATATGTACAAGACAAATTTTGTTCATATAAGATCAAGGAATGATTGGAATGTTCCAAAGAAGGTTCGCGGACTTGGTACCAGAACCCGTACTAGCTGGCCGGTGGTACGAGTCGATATGGGTCCATACTGGGTCGAACCGGCGCGAATCGACACAGAGCAAAGTGAACCGAGAGGAGGAAAAAGAGAGAGATAGAGAGGGGGGAAAAGAAAAGGAGAAAGGAAAAGCCGTCGGAGTGGCTGCCGGAGGCCCTCCGGTTAGCTATCGGACTGCGTACTTGACGCCTGCGGCGCCGCGGGTGTAAATAGGGGCGATCGCACCTGTTTCACGGATTTTTTTTTAAAAATCCAGATCACGATGAAGCCGCAATGGATTTGTCGGCTTCACTATTCATCGATATTTTTAAAAATATGTGATGAAAGAACACGGACGGTCACCTTGTTCCATGGCCGCCGCTCCACCCATGCATTTTCTGCCGTCCAATGGCCACAGCGGCAATCCGACGTCCTCTGACAGCCTCTCCTCCAACTGCACGACCTTCCGGTATCGTCGCTCCCCCTCTCTCTTTCTCTCTCGTTTAAAAGTTCTATCGGGCGACACCAAGCTACGGAGACATCCACGGCCCTCCGACGGCCACAGCGGGCCATCGCCGCCTCCGACAGCGTTGTATTCTCTCTCCCTCCCCTCCTCTCCCTCTTCCTCTCCCTCCTCTAGTGTACCATTTTCCTCAACCGAACTGTCTCGATTCCCTGCGGGTCTGGCTTGGCACAAGGTGTACCGGCCTATTCAGTCTGATACGAAATTCCATGGTTCCAAATGTTCAAGTGCAATGACATAGCATTACAAAGAATGTAGCAAAACACAAGGCTGGACGGATTTTTTAGTTAATGCAAATTCCATGAATTTTTTTACCGTGTAATCCTAATATAAGTAAATTACCCTCTGCCTACTCTATTATTTCCAGTTTGAGACCAATCTTTGATTGCTCATGTAACATATACAAATATTCAACGTCAACTCTGCAATAAACATGGGACAAAGAAGACAAATCTCTTATTTGCCATCCACCAAATAAGTTGAATGTTAAGTTTTTCTCGCATCCTCTATAGGTTTTGTAGTAAAATAAGTAGTTTCCATCTAAAACAGTGTCCTTTCCTTTTTTTTCTTTGATAATTCATGCAGGGCTGATGCACCCGTAATGAAAATTTGGAGGAAAACACACAAGGATGTTGAATGAGATGCTATATGGTATAATTGCTAGTTTAGGCATGAATTTAAAATTAAAAATAAAATTATAAAATATGTAATTCATGCCAGAAGAAAACATGAACAACTATACTCCAGCTTACAAAATCTGTATCTTTTAAGTGGACAGCATTTAAGTTAATAAAAGTTGACATGTTACCTTTTACAGAATTTAGTGGTGTAAAACCAGCTTGACTAAAATAGAAGTGGTTGAAAACATTAAGAAGTGATTGCTAAAGTGGCAAGATCTCAGAATTCAGGGTAGCAGACTAGCTGAAAAAAGGCAAGTGCAATCAAGGTAAAGATTCTAGAGACACAAGGGCACAGCATCAAAGTCACCACTAGCAGGCTGTATTTCACCTATCCATAATTGGCAACCCATACAAAGTTATGTCGATGAAAATACTATAAGCAAGTCGACCACAAATTAGATATCCTTATTCCACCTGTGCACATCAAACTTATGTGAACCATGCATGTGGATACAAAAGATAATGATGTATTATGCATGGATATACTAATAACTAATTATTCCTCTCTGCCAATTTCTTTAACTAAGCAATGATAATTTATTCAGGCAATCTTCTTAATGTTGCAATATACTGTCACAGAGTCTACCAACTCTTATTTGTGCAAAACAAATGTGGGGGCAAGCAGCAACTTGACAAAAGGCATAGGATCAGATCTAGCTATAAACTTCAGAGAGATAAAGGATACTAGAGGTAATATGTGAAGCATTGCAAGATCTATCATCTCATTACCTCTCCTCTAGTAGTACATGGCCCAATGCACAGCTTGCAACCAAATTCCATCTCAACAGACTGCCATTATAAGAGCAATAGTCAAATTTAGTAAAAGAACACATAAAGTAAACAGATTGCTTCTCAACCTGAAGGGTCAGATTGAATAAAAGGTTGCTGGAGATAAATACATATCAAAAGAAAAGAACTATGACTAAGAACATGAAAAAACATTGGACTTGGCAGTTTCATGTTTTATTACTACAGCAGAAGTATAAAAGAAGTTGTATCTCCAACATGAAAGCACCTGTCCAAGAATGTGAGCACTGGAATGCCAAAAGGTATCACGCCCTTCATTGCTGTCAAACTTAAACAACTTCAGCTCACAATCTCCTTCTAGCGGCCTTGTCATATCCCAGAGAGTTCCGTTTACCTTAGGACCAAAAGAAAACAAGAAAATATCAGAAGAACTTTTCAAGCAGCAGGTTAGCAGAATCTTTTGTTTTTATGTGCATAGAAAAGCAACAGCTGAGAAATACGATAGAAGAATTCTTTCATGAACATTTTAAAATTCCTATGTTTCAGTTGACTGCCTATCTGACGTCAACCATGTCAAAACAGAAAAAAGGAAGAAAAAGGAACATGTGGATCAGGAATGACTGATTTAACCCTTTTGCATATTCTTTGCTCTTTAACTCTCACGAAATCAATCAATCTACCTTTCAAGCTTAGAAAAACAATATCCTGTGATTCCATAAATGGCCAAAACAGGACGATATGACTGGTACCATACCATTTCAGCATAAAACTGGCAGCAGTACAGGTGCCAGGATGCCGAAAAATTTGTACTGGTACATACCAACCATACTAGTGCATACTGGTGATACCATATCAGCCGTCCCGGTGGGTAATGACAGTTTTCATTTTTCAATTTTAGATATATGCTAGGTTCAGTTTGTACTGTTTGTACTTGTACCATACTGATGCCATACCCTTCTGAGTTCTGATGGAAAATTATGGGGTTTGGTCAGGTATTTAATGCCTTGCAATACAATATGAAAGAAACAAGATTTTCAGACCTGTTAGATGTGGAAAAATGAGGCATAACATCAAGGGCAAAATATAATTACCAAGAAAATGATACTGCCATTTGATGTCAGGGATCTACAGATTGAAATTTTGCTATATATAGCTAAAGAGGTAATTATAAATTACAACCAAATAAATGGTTATTAAGCAAGTTTAGTGATGAAAAAGCAGAACAAACCTGTATAATGCATCACCTAGTTTAGCCGCAGGTAGAAGCAGCGGCGGCAAAAAGAATAATGAGCAGATTAACCAATGAAAAAGCAGTTCATGTGGGTGAAAGTGATGAAAAGCCATTTACATTATTAATAAAGTAACGTTTAGGGGTGAAATCTCAAGTGCTAAGTCAGTTCATGATTATTCATCCATTTATATGTTAACATGTGGTGTCACTAAGGATCTCAAACTGCATAGTAAGATAACGAAGCCATCGATTTTGAGCAAACCGAAGATGATTTGTTAGTTAGGATTTTTCAGCTTTTCACTATCTCCCATACAGGCATTCTCCAATCAAAAAAGTCCATCAAAGAATCAAAAGCCACTATGACAACATGTAAAATATAAAAAGTGATGTAAATGAATCAAATACTTACTTGAGCTATCAAAGCACTTGCAGCCAAGCCACTTGAAATTTCCTTAGCAATGTCAATGGGTGACGTCATCCACTTTTTGCCCTCCTTGACTGTCCCATCGGGCAATGTTATCCTAGAATGCAATATATAGATGCAAAAAATGTAAAATTGAAATACATATTTCAGACAAAAACAATGCCCATATGAAAATGAATATCATATTAATAATTAAAGCATAATGGCTGATATCAGCACCATTAAGTTTGTAAGATGAAATATCAAGAGGTGCTCAGTTTCAAATGCAGCCAGCAATTTCTCCCAGCAATTTTTATATCAAATGCAGCCATAGTTCCTCAAAAAAATTGTTCAACCAATATAACTTGGTTTCTATGGATATGAAGGTTTCATAGGCTGCATACTGTTGAGAAATATTGTTGAGAATCACACTTGGATAGTTGAATGCAACTACTGCCACGAGCAAAGCTACATCTAATACTGTCAAGAGTCTAGCCACATTTTTTGCTTAAGACCATCTTTAACTCCCAAGCAATTAATGAGGTGCAGAACATGAGATGAAATCTAACAATTCTGACAATATAACACTTCTGGTTTTCTTTGAAGTGCAGCCACTAATGGTTAATAGAATAACAAGAGAAATTTCCCATTCTCATAGCAATGCTAAAGAAAAACTTCATAGTTGCATTGGCACCACATGGTACATCCTGTACACTCAAAACCCAATTACTCGATAAATAAAATTAGTCACACCAGGGTATCCTCTATGCGCTAAACCAAAGATTGCCTATTTTGACCCCCTTCACTATGGAAACTCCCAGGCACTTTGCCCTCCCCTCACCACCCCCAAAAAAAATTATTAGCCCTGATTTAAATCTTGTTAGATCTTCAACACCCCTTAACCTTCAACTTCCAATTGCACATGGAAATCGTAAAAGGCCAAAGCCACTGTAAAAGGATTGATACTGTACTAACACTCTGTCACCAAGAAAGAAAGAACACAAAAGACACTCAAGTACGACAATCTTTAATCATCATTTTTGAGATAAAAACCTAACATCATTCTCTGCCAAAGTAACAGAAAAGGATCATGACTGTACAAGATAAATCAATTAGCTGTTCCCGTCCAAGTTCTTAGCTGTTCAAGATAAAAACCAATCCAACCAATTTATTCGTATTATTAACCACAACAAAGCAGCGAACCTAACTCATAATTCATCATTTCTGACCTAACCGAGATTTTTAAAGAATACCATTTCTTGGAATGGTAGCACACGAACTCAAAGAATCATAGACATAATCTACACATCTAAGCTCTTAAAATATCTGGATCAAATTAAACAACAAAAGGGCAAAAGAAATATAAAGAACTCACATTAAAGCCAGAGATCAAGGTAGGCATCCCACGAAAAGAAGACTTACTTTTAACCACATCAAAACCAATGCAACCAACTCATTCATCTTATTAACCACATCAAAGCAAACAATCCAACTCATGATCCATCATCCCAGACCTAATCTAGATTGTTCAAAAATACCAGTTCTCGGAATAATGGTATACGAGTTCAAAAAATCTAAGATCTTGAAGTCTGTGAATTGAAAATAAACAACAAAAAAGGGTGAAAAAAATTAAAAAACTCGCGTTAAATCCAGAGATGGAGGTACGCGTCCAACGAAAAGAAGACTTACTTTATGGGTTCCCCGCCGACCTTCTGGCGTTCAGTGAGTTGCTGGGCCTGGATGGCTTCGAACAACCGGACGCGCTTCTCGATGATGGCCTCGAGGTAGGCCTCGTCTTTGGAGGCCTTGGGCTTCGCCTTGCCCTTCGCCTCGCCGGCGCGGCTCTCTCCCATGGCGGACACCGACAGTGGTGAGAGGACGATGGAGAGGAAGCGAGGAGGGGTAGCGAGGGGCGGAGGAGCGAGGAAGGGTCGCGGGACGGAGACCACCGGCGGAGGCAATGGAGCATAAAACTTAGCTTGAGACGGGCACAAGCGGCGGCGGAGTTCTCAAAAATATAATAAGAGAGGGAGTGGGGGTGGGACTGGGAGGGTTTCCGGGGGCGAGTAGGTCTATGGTGTATGAGCGCACTCCCCATTTTTATCGAGTTGATCGACGGGTTTCACTTGTAACGCTAGTACTGTGGGCAAGGAAAGTTGCATGTTTAGGAACATGGGGTTTGTTTATCAATTTTATGTGAACGATGACGGAAAAATTCAATAAATATGGGGAAGGCGTAGGAGTCCTTAGAAAGTCCTGCATTGGTTGCGTGGGAACCAAGTATGTAGCAATTTTGTTATTTATCCCCTCCCTCTCTCCGTATAACAAATTTTATAGATTTTTGTAGGGAAAACTATTCGCTTAAATTTAAACTAAAAAATAATTATTTATTTAAATTTTAAATAAAAAAAAATTTATTTAAAATATAATTAAAAATAACTATCCAAATGAAGATGAAATGATCCAATTATCTTTGTAGATATAAACAACACTACATTATTATAAAATAATATTATATTATTATAAAATTATATTATATTATTATAAAGTAACATTGTATTATTATAAATAATATATAATAAAAAAATAATATATTATGATAATATAATACTATTTATTGTAAAAGAATACTATATTAGTATAATACAATAAAGCAACACTACATTATTATAAAAAATATTATACTAATATAATATAATACTATTTTATTATAAAGAATACTATACTAATATAATGTAATACTACCTTATTGTAAATGAATACTATACTATGACAATACAATACTGCAGTATTTTATAAAATATAAGGATATTAGGGTATAAGGATCATTTTAGTCAAAATGGATAGTTGCTTTTAACTTATGTTTCAAATGGGTTGTTACTTTTACTTGAAACTCATGTGGATAGCTATTTTTAAGTTGAAAATATAGATGGAGATTTATCTCTAGTTCTTTAAATTTTATATTAGAAAAAAATTAAAACAAGCTCTTTTAAATTTTGACCCATTTATATTTAGATTCAAAAATAAAAAGTTTCAAATGGTCCCAAAATTTTAAAAATGTTGCAAAGAGTCACAGCTGTCTCCATTATACTACATTATGATATGAGGGTTACGAAATTAAATTTTATGAAATATCATAAGTATCCTTTCCACAATTCTATAGTTTTAATGCGAAATGGAGTGGAGGGAAAGAAGTCGCATGACTCTCATGTGACCATCATCTTCCATTTTTTTTGGTCGTATTCTTTATTCTCCATCCATTACAAAGAAGTAGAAAAGAAGAGGGAAGGGGAGAAAGAAGATAGATCAGACAGAAAAAAAAAAAGAATCCATACAGAAGTAGAAAGAAGAGCACAAATCAAGAGAGAGAGGAGAACCTAAACCATAATGGCTTCGATCACTAGCAGCCTTGTCTCCATCCAACGCTCCAGCAAAAACACCATGGTATCTTATGACTGCAGGTTAAGGGCATCCATGAAGACCTCATGGACCATGGTTAATATTAGTTGAAGATTCTTTGGCTGCTTCATTTTTAAGGTAACGGATCTCCTGATTCTTCTTTGATTTTTCATCACCCATAGTTCATCTATTTCTTCAATTTCTTAATATAAGAAAGAAGAGGATATAGGTTTCTTCAACGGTATGATTCCCCATTGTCATTGCATACAAGAGACCTCAACAACAAAGTGATCCAAAAAAATAAGAACCTAAAGGCTCAGCTCCATGTTTGCAAAACCTATTTGGCATGATATCTGCTTGCTTCATAGATATTTGCTGGCGCTTTGTTGGCATTGAAGTAGAGTGCTAGGGGACGAGGATTTGAAATAGTTCACTCTATAGAGATAGCTATCAGGAGAGGGGCAAACTATAATATTTGAAAATTTTGGGGTCTCAATTTTTTTTTTGGTAACTTTTGGAGGCTTAATATTTATCATTAAAACTTTTGGGATCTTATATAATGAGTTTTATTAAGTCATGAATAGACATATTTACTATTCAATGTCTTAAATATCCTGATATATTCTTTTTATGGTCAGCAAGCTTGACTCTTTTCTAACTATCTCCTCTTCTTCTACAACTCTTTCTTTCTATCTTTGAATATTTATATCAACAATTGAATCATTCACATACTCTTTAAACAGTTCATCATCCTTCTTATTAGAATCCAAGAAGTTACTCAAGGGTTAACTACTATCATTATCAAAATTGACTGTGTCATATCTTTCTCCATTAATAGGCCTTTTACTAGGCCTTCTACCATGCTCCACTCCTGCCCCTACTCCTAGTCGAACCTTTATTGCTATCCCTGCTCCTAATCCAACCCTTACTGCTGCCCCTGCTTCTGATCCTGCCCCTGCTACTGCCATTGCCCCTCCTCTTACTACTCCCCACCTACCTTATTAATATCTTGGATGGATGGAAGTGCAGGGGGTGGCTCTACTGCATCCAAATCAATCTCATCGATTTCATATTCTACATATTCAAAGACTATCGGACAATTGCATCGTATAATTGTTCTATCTTTTGGTAATCAAGTTCCTTCATAAGATTTTCTAACTTTATATAACTCATTAAGTCTAGGTCACAATTATTAGAGTGGTTGACGGAACCACTAACGTACCTACATGCTAGGAGAGAAATAAAAATATCCCTCATGGTGGATCTCTAGTGTAAATAAGTCATTCATGTTGCGTGCATATATAAAATCATTGTTAATATAATCTTGTTGTATTGTAACAATATTACCTAACTTAGTTAACATGCAACACTATTACCTAACCTATTTCAAAATAGACTACTGTTAGAATACAATAATGCAGTAAACAATACAGTAAGTAACTAATTTTTATTAAAATAAATAATATAATAAGTAATTATTTTTCTCTATTATAGTATATCTCACATTTACCTATTGATTCAAAAGTATCTCTACTCCTAATCCTTTAAAACCTCTTCCCTTTCTTGATATTACAGTCAAACAATTCTATTATCAGTATTTGCTCAAATAGAATCATTTAAGTGACAAGATAGTGGGGGTTCAATTCTTTGGAGCTAGCTCCCTAAGGATGTGGTTAGTATAGGATAGAAAAGCTAATGTCTAAAAATATATAAAACATAACAGAAACAATAATGCCAAAATTTTTTATTTTATAAAAATCTAATATGAGTCTTTTGAGTTAGCTTATTCACTGACTTTATATTTGATCGTAGAGTAACGCTAATAGAATTTTTTTTCCTATAATCAAGTTATTCCACATATCAAATGATTATTTTTAAATTACTTATGTCTTTCATATCTAAGATCATCTTGGTTGGAAAAAATAGAATAAGGAGGTAATATATTATTCCTATAATCAATATTTTTTATTTATATATAATATATTATTCCATATTTAAAGTCATAATATATTGAATTCTTTTAACTATAACTACAGTAATACTTAACTTAGATAATAGTGCTACTTTTATTATTTAATAATTATCTCAAATAATATGCATTATACAATGCTTATGCCAACAAAAAAATATAACTAATAAATTTTAATTTTTTGCTCATAGTTATTATTTAGGTTAAAAAATAACTTAAGACTAATATAAAATTAATAATAAAAATTATAATATATAAATATTAAAAATTAAATAAAACTATATTAAATACATGCGAACTATATTAAACACAAGGTTAACAGTCTACATGAATTCCACAGTGAACCAATGCAATTTAATTACTCCAACAATTTATACAGACATAGGTTACCATCTTCTTGCCATATCAAAATTTTAGGATTTGGGGTGGTGCAATAGTCGCCTCCCTTCACCACTTCTAAGTTCTTTAGGTCCACTATCCTTTTATACTGAGGCAGCAAATGCCTTCCGATGCATGTAGGCTATGGCTTTAAAAAAAGTTTCTAACTTCGATGGAGTAGATCCCAAAAACTTTTAGGAAAAAATAATTTCATACAATCTCCAAATCAGAATCGATTATAAAATCTAAGAAATCCACCACATTATCAAATACAAAGAAATTAGAAGCAAAAAAATATAAGAAATATACTATTATCAAGCACAAACAAGTTTAAATGACAATGAAATTCTTTTTAAGCACAAACACAAGAAATTTCAATATCTGTCTCTTGAAATCAATGAATCCATTGAGGAAATCATACTAGTGAATTGACGACTGATGAGGATTCCAATAACTTTGAATATCTCGATGGTCCTAAAAATGAAATCATATGACCACCGTCAATTAGGGCAGGGGAAGGCAAATGAATTAGAAAAGGCTTCGGTGATATTTTTTCTCAAAAAGCAATCTATCCAATGGTTAAAAAGAACTGAGGGCATTGTGGTTATTAGATTTTTTTCGTTAATACTGTTAAAATGGAGACAGGCGGCTGGAGCTCTTTATAATATTTTAAAGTTTTGGAGTTTGTTTGAAATTTTTTTCTTTTGAGGTCAAAGTGTAAATGGATCAAAGTCCAAGAGGTGCCACTATAATTTTCTCTTTATATTATAAATGGAGTGCAATAATATGTCCTTTTTTCTCGTAAGAACAAATAAATCATAAGCCCTAGTTAAAAATGTAATAAATATAATAAGCCATTGTATCGACATACCTTCCTAAATATTAAAAATTATATGAATATGCTTTCAAAATTGATATTTATATGTATACCATTATAAAACATTTGTTTTGTGCGTAAACCCTTTTTTCTTGCATATGTATCCACACCATCTAATGGCGTTAAGAAATTAACGATTTAAAATTTAAAAAACTGAAAAGATAAACATGCAAAAAGAAACATTTATAAGGGTATATACTCAAATAGTAGCTATATGAGGTTATTCATAGAATTTCATATATTTGGGAAGGTTTACATGCAAAAAATACTAATTATATTTTCGTTTATTTCAACTTGTTTTAGCACTCAAATTAGTTTAGTAATTGCTCCTCAATATTTTTTTGAAAATATTGCGAAATAGATTGGACAATTAGATAACAAAAAGAGTTATGGAAGTTCTTTCACTAATTATGAGATTATTCTATTTTAATCTTCTTAATTTATAACAACCATTATATTTTTTCACCAAAAACCGGCTTGTAATTGCTATAGATGCATATAAGAGGGAATGCATTAAAGTATATAAAGGGATTAGAGAAGCATACCTTGGATTAATCAAGCTTTCTTGCTAATACTATGCTCTTGTGTGGAAGAATAACATCAATCATTCTCAAGCAAAATCATCGAGGAACTTTAGAACTCTTTAGACTTATTAACAATCTCCAAGGCCATGTGGTAGAAAGCTATGCCTTGCATTGGATGCCTTAAGCCATTTTTCTTTGAAGCTTTAATTTATTGGAAGAAGAAAAGACCTAGTATGTGGGATTCATCTTATCATAGTGATTTTAAATCAGTCACTTGTCTAAGAGAAGTTTTCTAGCTCTAAAAGATAAACATTACAAATCTCTCATACTAAAAGTTAAATATTGCAAATCTCTTACAACATGCCTTTTAATCATCTATAAAGCTAAAGATGGGATCTAACTATCTTCATGTAAAAAATGATATAACAAGGAAGGAACTTCGGTGGAAATGAGAGAAACTCGGATTCCAATGGTGAGAACTTCAGTGAAGGAAAGAGAGAGAAGAAAACAATCGCATAAGAAAAAGGAAAAGTTCAATGGGTTGAATAAGTTCCCTGCAAGACTTGTTAACCTATCACCCACTTCAGAGATAAAAAGATAATTTTATAAATTTAATTATTTTTTAATTTAAATAAATATGATTTTAGCTAATAACATTAGTTGAATCATTATATTAAAAGTATTCATGCAAAAAGTATTTGTTGAGAGGTATGCCTTGAATTTCTTGATCCGCCATGCTCTATGATTCAATTCAATTCAATTAAAGAAAAAAATTGATTGAAAATTTTGCTGAGCTCTATGGTGGTCGTGGAGGGCCAATCTTGAAGCTTACTAACGTTTTTTGAAAGTGCAGGGGTAGAGCCCCTACAGTATGAATCCGGTCATGTTTTGATATACATCTTCTTTTATCTTGTTTTCGAAAAGTATAAAAGATGGAGCATATTGGGCCTAGGGTTTTGTTGAGAGGTAGCTCCATTTTTGCGCCCCATCAATTTTGTTTATAGTAGAATCTTTACTCTATTTTCATCTATAGATACAGGCTTGTGGCTGAACCACATAAATTTGCTTGTGCTGTATTTTTCCTTTCCTCTATCTTCTCAAATCTTTTGTTTTTCTTGATTTTTCGAGCTCAAACTATCCCATTTCACCTGGATTCCTTCCAACACAAATTCTATAGGATACTCTAGTAAGGGTTTGTGTTTTCTATCGTAACATGCATTGCATATGTTATTTTACAATAAGTCATATCAAATAAAAATGACCGGTCAGATCGGTCAATTCTCGTAATAGGCATGTAGCTTCTGTTCATCTAAAGTCAATATGACCTGCATATAGTGTGCTAGATGAGCTTACTGAGGCTCATATGCTTGTGCTTTATTAGCCCAAGCAAAATGTCATGCGTTTCTTCCCTTTTTTGTGAGGTAGATGGATTTACATGTCATACATGGCTGAGTATAAGCACATCCAGTAACATCAAAATACAATATTTCTGAGCTCCAGTAGGCAAACATCAATGGAAGTCCAAAGATAAGCAAAAGAGTGACAAGCCACATGTGATGCCACAGAATCCACAGGTCTATTTCCCTCTCTGAATATGTAGGATGCCCTGAAGTGTACCAGCCTCTGTGACACATATATGCTAAACATCAAGGAGAAGTGGGGCAGCTTGTTAATTAATCCAGTTAATGATCGTGTAAGAGTCACCCTCCAGCCATACAGACTAAGGCATGAAGCTGATATATAGCATACACTAGTTCCCTCACCCACTGCCAATACCTTACAAGTATGATCTCTAATATATATATATATATAAGATATCTAATTGTGGTTTATGCGCGAGCTGGTAAAGCCATGTCTTTGTGGCTCCATTTTCCTGTAGCTGTTTGACAAAATTGATTGAATGTAACAGTTCTCACTGCAGCCATGAGCCTTCAGACGCATCCTTTTTTCTGGCTCCATGTCCTGGGGTTTTGTTATGCTCTAGCTGCTTTTGCATGGTCATGTAAAATTATATGGCCTGTTGGACTTTTCAGAGAACTCAACCAAACAGGACTCTTTGGAAATTGAATTGTTTGCATAATGGCTGATGAGAAAAGGACCTCCAGGATTAAATTTGTTAGTATTGTGTTGTAACATGGAAAAGTTCATGAATTTCTGTAATTGTTTTGTCTTCTATAAGCTGCAGGCCAGCAATCTATGGCTCTGGGTTCAAGTGTCTGAAATGCAAACAAGTCATTCTTCAGCAAAGATGTCTACTTGGATCTGACTGTTACTTCACGAACAAAAGAGTACAATGAGTTTAACCTCCTAGAGCTGAGCTATATAGGTATATAAATGTTGCAGCCAATTCCCTCGTCGTCTGGTCGTTAGGAACGAGCGCCTGCAAAAGAAAGTCCACGCTGACCGGAGGCGGCTCCGGCGGGGACCCTCCGACGGTCAAGTCAGAGAGGAGACTAGGCAACAGTGAAAAGGAGACAAGAAGCTCTACGAGAGAGAGAGGGGGAGAGAGAGAGGGAGAGGTTGAGAGTTTTCGAAGGGACCTCTAGCACTGTTGCCTTTCCCAATTTATAGTAGGAGCTAGTATGGCCTCGCCGTCGGTGATGTAGACAACTGGAGAGTTGTCAAATCATCGGAGGTTGTCACGTCGTTGACAAAGCTGACAGGTCCTAGGAATTAATTCACGTCCTTAGCAGGACAGCGCCCCAGGCTTCCTGGCAGGACAATGCCCCCTGGCGTTCGTACGGCGTTTACTTGATGGGACTGCAGCCCACGCCGCTCATTCGGCATCTAGGAGGGCCTGTAGAGGTGGGACGTCAGTCATCCAAACTGATGGTGAGTCGGCGGTGTCCCACCCGATAGGAAGTCGGTGATGGGGGGTTGGCTCTCAGGCGATCGGAGGCGACGTAGGCTCGTTAGGCCGATCCGCTCTGGTCGGGGCACAATCGGTAGTCGCTGTCGGTGTCGCCCACCGTCGGTCGGGCGGAGTTGGTTGGTCGGATGGAGTCGGTTGGTCGGACGAAGTCGGTCGGTCGGATGGAGTCGGTCGGTCGGATGGAGTCGATCGGTTGGATGGAGTCGGTCGGTATATCCCAATAGTTGCCCCCCACTCCTGAGCCTGATGTCGCATTGGCCCACGTCTCCACGCGGGTGGGACGTTGGGCGAAAGGAGTGGATTCTTTACTGCATCCTGGCCCGAGTTTGCTGATCTCACCGATGGACGATCCGGGCAAATCGATGTCAGGTGTCCCGTTGTTCGATGATGCGACGTCAGACAATCTGGTGTCAGACGATCGGGTGTCAAACGATCGAGTGCCGGACGATCCGGTGTCAGGCGATCGGGTGCCGGACGATTCGGTGTTAGGCGATCGGGTGTCAGACGATCGAGTGCCGGACGATCCAGTGTCAGGCGATCGGGTGCCGGACGATCTGGTGTCAGGCGATCGGGTGTCCGGCGCCTTTTGGGGAACGTAAACCGCCATCTGGCGCCAGTTTTGGGAGCGCGGGCCGCTGCCAGGCGTCCCATTGGGGACGCGAATCGCCGCGGGCGATTTAATTCCAAATCGTGGCCCTTCCGCCACGCGTCAGAGGTTGTTGGGCCAGCATCCTTCGCATTAATGAAGGCGACGTGGCCCTTCCGGGATGGGTGCGCCGAACCGTCGGACCGAAAGAGGGCCCGGATGATGCCACGTGTCGCCCATCCGAGAAGTCTTGGTCGGCGCGGCGATATCCCGACCGTCGAACAGCCCTATATATATGGGGCCACTTGTACTCGAAGCTTCATTTCTGACAGTTTTGCTGCGGAGACTCTATCCAAACGGTCTCTCCGTCGTCGCCGGCAGCTGCCCCCACCCCCACTCTCGCAAGGGTTCGTCCAGGGTTCGTGCCCCCTTCTGCTTTACTCTTGCTTTCCTTAAAACCCTTTCTTTTCCTTCTCCTTCTTCTTCGGTCTTGTCTTCTTCTTGGTTCTGGTGTCATGGCCAGAACCTCACCTCAGGAGGCTCGATCGAAAAACCCGACCGATGACCTTCGGTCGACTTCAGAAGTTGAGATTTCCTCGCTTTCGGGGCCGAATGTTGATCGACTTCGGGATCAGTATCATATCCCGGAGCAGTTCCGACTTTCCGCCCCAGGGGCCGAGGGTCAGGTTAACAACCCGCCCGCGGGCCAGGTGGCATTGTACGTCGAGGACCTCCGGGCTGGTCTTCGACTTCTGATTCTGGAGTTCATTCGGAATCTGCTAGATTATTACGGACTCTGTTCGGCGCAACTGGCGCCGAACTCGGTTCGGCTGATAATCAGCTTTGTCCTGTTGTGTCAGCTCCTGCCGACCAACCCTCGGATTTTTTTCTTTCGGATATTTTTTGTCCTCCGACCCCACCCTAAGGCCCGAGGGTGGTGGCTCTTCAACCCTCGGAAGGGTCTTTCCTTCATCACTGGCCTTCCATCGTCCATCCACGGGTGGAAGAACCAGTTTTTCTTTGTTTCCTCTTCTTCTCCCTGGGACTTTCCTTCTCACTGGGGCGTGCCTCGAACCGAGGCAAACAAGAATAGCCGAGTGGAGGCGGACGATCGGGAGGACTTCCACCGACTCAAGAACATGTCAGTCCCGAAGCAGAGGGAGCTTGTTACCGAACAAGCCCTCTATGATGCTGGCCTGAGCCTGGTCCCCCGTCTAGGTATCGCTCGATCCATCGGTTGTCTTTTTATTTGGCATTTGTTCTTGAGCATATACTGATCCTCTTGTCGGAATCGCAGGGACACCGCCGAGGATGAGGCCAACCGATGCTGAAATCAGACAATATGCGGCGAGGAAGAGGCTGGCGTCCGGGGCCGGGCCCTCACGACCGCCGAAGAAACCCTCAACAGCGACGCCGACCGTCGCAGTATCGGCAACCGATCAGTCAGAGCCGGTGATTGCACTTTCGGCTCCGACGGTGCAACCGGAGGAGCGGCCGGTGGAGGAAGCGGCTGAAGGAACGTCGGCGGCTTCGCCGATGAGAGTGGCGTCGGACGCCGTTCGGGAACCCGAACGTCATCCGACGGCGTCTGCAGCTGCAACGGGGGGTGCTCAGTCAAGCTCGAGCATCCCCTCCTTACTCGATCTACGGGCCGGGGTGGCCGATCGGGGGAAAGCCCCGATGGCCCCTGCCGACGACCCAAGGTCGGGAAGTCGCGCCGCATCACCTGGCGCTCAGGCCCCCGAAGGAGCGTCGGTCCTGGCCGACCACAACTTGGCCAGGAGGCTATGCTAGGGAATCCTTCTCCCAGCCGACGTGGAGGTCCTGAAGTCTCGGCAGGTGACCGAGATGCTATCTTCGTTCTACCCGACCATGGTCGGGGTAAGTTCCACTTCGTCTCTTTCCTTCTTACTGTTTTCATTATTTCATTTTCTTGACGTAGCGTCCACGTTTGCAGCTGATTTATACCATGTCTGAACTTGAGATCGGGTACCGAAGGTTCGAGAACATCCGAGCGGCCTGGAAGGACAGGACGACGGCCGCCGAAGCCGACAAGGCGGTGCTGGTCGAACACCTAAAGCAGTCAACCAACCGGGAGGCGAGGCTGGAAGACGAGGTCTCTCGTCTCGGGTCCGAACTCAAGTCGGCCCGAAAGGAAGCCAAGCGCAAGGGTCGGACTGCGCACCGTCTGCGGTGCGAACGGAACGGCGTCGCCGTCGAGCTCGAGGCCGAACGCGAGCAGCTTCGGGTCAGCCTGGAGAATCTCGCCAAGGCTGAGGAGGACTTGTCGATTGCCCAGGCCGATGCTGACATAGCGAAGGCAGAGACTGAGTCGGCGAAGGACTCTCTCAATCGGGTGGAAGCGGAGGCGAGGTCGGCGAAGGAGTCACTGAGTCGGGCGGTGGACGACTTCCGTGGCTCCGACAGGTATCGGGAGGAGCTGCTGGAGACCGGCTTTGTATCGTACTGGGTGGGGTACGAAGACGGTCGGGACGCAATCCAAGCCCTGTACCCAGAGCTGGACCTCAGCGGTATCATTCCACCGGGGGCCGAGGACCAAGCTACGGAAGAGATGGCCGACCCGTCGTCGGGAGATGCCGTTGCGGTTGGAGAGGCCGTCCCGGAGCAGATCGCCGAAGAAGAGACGGTCCTGACTCCTGACCAGGCTCCGACCCATGATCCAGCGCCGACCGTCGACCCGGCGCCGACCGTCGATCCAGCACCGACCATCGATCCAGCACCGGCCGTCGACCCAGTGCCGATCATTGTGGATACACTGGTCATCCCCGAGCTTTCATCAGTCGAAGAGATTGACTCTGAAGGATGATCGCGGCCTTATCTTCCTTTGTTGTTTTTTTTGTTTTTCTTTGTGCACTTGTAACCGGGCTTCGATCCGATCTTGTAGACTTAAATGGACTTAAGGAATTTCTGATTTCCTTTTCGACTTCTTTTTCTTGCCTGTCAGGATGTACTTGTAGTCGTGGGGTCATAAGGTCGGAGAGTCGCAGTCCTGACGTACCACATTAGGACACTCAACGACATCCCAAGTTGTTAGTCGAGATAGTCGGTAGTACGCTATAGGGTAAGCAAGACGAACTCCGACCATTAACCGTCCGACCTAAGACCCGAACCGAACGACCGTCGTTAGGTCGTAAACCGGACGCCAGAGTCGAACATACGTCATCTTGGTATGAGTCGGGGGTCGACCGACTTCCAGGCACGAGTCCGTTGAGTCGGTCGTGCCAGAGGAGTCGGAGGTCGTTTGTGGGGACGAAGGTCGACCGACCTTCGGGCGCACCCCGATGACCCCAATATCGTCCGATGGGATCGATCGGATTGCGACTGACACATCGTCATACGGTGTCGACGTGTTTGGTCGGAAAAGCGATGGTAAGTCGAGTTCCTACTACCCAGACTTAGGTCGGGTACTTGCGTCGTGCCGTGCGATAAACGGTGGCAAGCCGAATATCCTTCGACCGATCTCGACCCGGTCGGTAAGTCGCGAACGCGACGTCGGTTGCGTTGGTGCTTTGCCTTTCTCGATCGGAGCAGGGTCGGCAAGTTGGCCGATCGTTCCGCTCGATCGTTTTGGCCGAGAGTTTCAAATGCAGAAGGAGTGTAACTCCCGTTGTCGCAGATGCACCGATCCTTTAAGCGTCCGACGCACCGTTGGCAACCGGCCCGACAGCCCTCAGTGGAACATTAAGTCCAAGTTGGGACGTCGGGGACTCATATCCCTTGGTAAGCGCCGAACAACAGTCGAAGAGTCGAAGTTCCAGACTCTGAAGTTTAAAACTGAGGTCGCATTCCAAGTGAGGGAGATACAGAGTTCAGTGATAGTACATCCTCAGATTGTCGGCATTCCAAGTCCGTGGGATGGCCGTCCCTTCTAGGGTCTCCAATCGGTAAGCTCTCGGTCCGTAGGTGTCGGCTACCCTGTAGGGTCCCTCCCAGTTTGGAGATAATTTTTTTTGGTCCAAGGGTTTCGAGACCTCCGCCTTTCTCAAGACCAGATCTCCAGGTCAGAAGAGCTTCGGCTTCACCCTGGCGTTGTAATATCGGGCCACCTTTTGTCGGTAGGAAGCCATACAAAGTTGTGCCTCGCGTCGGAGCTCAGGTAAGAGGTCCAAGTCGGCTCTCCGACACTCGGAGTTGTCCGACTCTCGATACTACTCAACCCTAATCGATGGTAACCCGATCTCCAGTGGGATCATGGCCTCCGTTCCATAGGCCAGGCTGAAAGGCGATTCCCCGGTCGGGACCCGGGGTGTCATCCGGTACGTCCACAGGATGGAGTTCAGCTCCTCGACCCAGAGGCCCTTGGCTTCATTCAGTCGGGTTTTGAGCCCATGCAGTATGGTCCGGTTGGTCACCTCGACCTCATCGTTAGATTGTGGATGCCCGACCGAGGTCAGTCGGTGCGTGATTTGAAATCTTGCGCAGAAGTCTCTGAAGTCCTGGTTGTCGAACTGTCGTCCATTGTCGGTAACAATGGTGTTTGGCAGTTCGAATCGAAAAATGATGGACTTCCGTACGAAGTCCTCCATCTTCCGCTCAGTGATTTGTGCTAAGGGTTTGGCCTCTACCCACTTAGTAAAGTAGTCGATCACGACGACGATGAATTTTCGTTGTTCGGATGCCGGAGGAAAAGGTCCGAGTATGTCGATTCCCCACTGGGCGAAGGGCCACGGGGCGATGATCGGAGCAAGCTGGCTGGCGGGTCGGTGTTGTACGTTGGCATACCTTTGGCACGGTTCGCACCTCCGAACCAACTCGACGGCGTCCTTCTTCATAGTGGGCCAGTAGTAGCCCTGTCGCAGGACTTTGTAAGCTAAGGACTTGCCCCCCAAGTGATCGCCACAGATTCCTTCATGTACTTTTCTAAGGGCATAGTCTGCGTCGGTCGGCCCCAGACACTTCAGTAGGGGAAGGGAGAACGACCTTTTGTATAGTCGGCCGTCGATCATCACATATTGGGAAGCCGCCCACCGGAGTCGCTTGGCTTCCACAGGGTCTTCGGGGGTAGATCCATCGGTCAGGTATTGAGCGATCGGGTCCATCCAGCTCGGCCCCACCGCCAATTGCAGCACCTCTTCGACCTGGTCGACGCTCGACCGTTCAAGACTTTCCACGAATGTCCGGCCCAAGGTGCCGTAGTCGGATGTCGCGAGTCTGGAGAGCGTGTCGGCCCAAGCATTTTTCGCCCTGGGGATGTGGGAGATCTCGAAGTACTTGAAGGGCACCACGAGAACTTTTACTTTTTGGCGGTATTTGGCCATGGTCGGATCCCGTGTTTTGAACTCACCTCTGATTTGCCCAACGATCAGTTGGGAGTCGGAGAAGACTTTGAGTCGGTTGACCCCGAGCTCCAGTGCCAATTTTAAGCCCGCGACGAGCGCCTCATACTCGGCCTGATTGTTGGAGGCCTTGAAGTCGAATCGGAGGGCGTGCTCGGTAACCACTCCTTCCGAGTTGGTGAGCAGGAAACCGGCCCCGCTCCCTTGAGTGTTGGAAGCTCCGTCGATGTGCAACACCCAGGCCGAATCGGGGTCACAGTCGGAGGTCCCGACCTCCACGGGGCTCCCCTCCTCCGACGGTAGGTCGGTCGTCGGGCATTCGGCGATGAAATCGGCCAGAACCTGAGCTTTGAGAGCAGGTCACGGTCAGTATTGGATGTCGAATTCGCTCAGTCTCACAGCCCACTTCGCCAGCCGTCCCGATGTGTCAGGGCGGTGCAAGATGGCTCTCAGGGGTTGGTCGGTGAGGACCACGATAGCGTGTGCCTGGAAGTACGGACGGAGTCGCTGCACTGAAATGATCAGAGCAAAAATTATTTTCTCTGCCTTCGAGTATCGAGTCTCAGCTTCGTGAAGCACTTTGCTGACATAATATATCGGTTGGTGAACTCGGTTCTCGTTCTCTCGGACGAGCACCGAACTAACTGCCTCCGGAGAGGTAGCCAGGTAAAGATACAGGATCTCCCCGACCTCTGGTCTTACAAGGAGCGACAGAGAAGCTAGATATTTTTTCAGTTTTTCGAAGGCTTGTCGGCACTCGTCCGGCCAAGAGAAATGCTTGGCTTGTCGCAGAGTTTTGAAGAACGGGAGACATCTCTCAGCTGACCGAGAAATAAATTGGCTGAGCGCGATGATCCTTCCGTTGAGCCGCTGCACCTCCTTCTTAGTGTCTGGATGTCGCATATCGACGATGGCCTTGATCTTCTCGGGGTTGGCCTCGATTCTCCGTTGCGAAATGAGGAACCCAAGGAACTTCTCCGAGGTCACTCCGAAGGCGCACTTAGTTGGGTTCAGCTTCATTCGGTGTCGTCATAGAGTGCGGAAGGTTTCCTCGAGATCCCGCACATGATCCGAAATTTGTGGACTTTTCACTAGCATGTCATCGACATACACTTCCATGTTGCGCCCGATCTGGTCTTTAAAGACCTTGTTGACTAGTCGTTGGTAGGTGGCGCCAGCGTTCTTCAGTCCGAAAGACATTACTCTGTAGCAGTAGAGGCCCTTGGCGGTCATGAAGGCAGTGTGTTCCTCATCTTCGGGCGTCATCCGGATTTGATTGTACCCTGCGAAAGCATCCATGAAGCTGAGCAGTCGATAACCGGATGTCGCATCCACCAGCTGGTCGATCTTTGGAAGTGGAAAGCTATCCTTTGGACAGGCCCGATTCAAGTCGATGCAGATCCTCTACTTTCCGTTGGCTTTTTTCACCATTACGACGTTGGCGAGCCAGTCGGGATAGGTGGTCTCCCTGATGAAGCCTGCCTCGAGTAGCTTATCCACCTCCTCGTCAATGGCCTTCTATCTTTCTGGAGCGAAAGACCTTTTCTTCTGCCTTACCGGCCTCATCGCTGGGTCGATGTTGAGTCGGTGGGTCATCGTCTCTGGAGGAATTCCTGGTATATCCGTCGCCGACTAGGCGAATACGTCGGTATTTGCCTTCAGTAGCTCTACCAAATATCGTCGCTCGGGGTCGGGTAATTGAGACCCGACCCACACCTTTTGGTCGGGGTTTCCCGCTATCGCGATGGGAACGAGCTGTTCGGTCGGCTTGCCCTGCTCTTCTTCTTCCCGTTGGTCCAGCTTGTCGACCGTCAGGGGGCCCCTCGATTCGTCGCTTCGAGTAGAGATCTGAAAGCATCGACGGGCGAGGTGTTGATCTCCGCGCATCTCTCCGATGCCGTTTTTGGTCGGGAACCGAACCAGGAGATGATACGTGGAAACTATCGCCTTGAGGGCATTTAGTCCGGGTCTTCCAAGTATGGCGTTGTAGACCGAGGGCACTTGGACGACCGCAAAAGTCAGGTGGACCATGCTTTGTCGTGGTTCGGCTCCAGCCATCACGGGCAGGGTGACCTCTCCTTCCATCGCGACAGCGTCTCCAGCAAAGCCTATCAGGGGCGTAGAGACTCTCTTGAGTCGGTCGGCCGATAGTTGCATCCGGGAGAAGGTCGAGTAAAACAAAACGTTCGTTGAACTTCCATTATCTACAAAGATTCTTTTTACATCGTAATTCGCTATTATTGCCGAGACAACAACAGCGTCATCATGGGGGTTTGGATGCCCCGAACATCTTCTGTAAAAGTAATTACATCGTCCGGGCGTGGCTTCTTCATTGGCTCCCCTCAAGCAGATGTCCCCGGGCCCAGCCGTTTGGAAATCATATTGATGACCCCGACCGTAGGTCAGTTATTAGTCACTTCTTCAGTCGGCTGGGGTCGTCGGTCGGCAACTGGTTGGGTCGGTAGGTTCCTCCAAAATTTATCGAGATATCCCCGACGGATGAGAGCTTCGATTTCATCCTTAAGTTGAATGCATTGCTTGGTATTATGGCCGTGGCCCCGGTGAAATCGGCAGTATTTCTGCCGGTCGAGGCCCTTTGCCTTCAAAGGCGGAGGCCGTCGCAGGTACTCTTCTCCTTCGATCTCCATCAAAATCTGCGCACGAGGAGCAGAGAGGAGAGTGTAGGAATCGTACCTGGGGAATGTCGGCCTTGGGCTCCGCCGTCGGGGCGACCTCTGGTTCCGTCGTGGGGGTGAGACCCAACTGTCGGTCGGGGCCTGCTAGGCACAGCAAGGTCCCGACCCTTCCTCCGCTTCTCTTTCGGGCCTTTGGGCTCGATCAGACGTCGGTCGGAAGCTCCCTCGTCCGCGTGCATGTACTTGTATGCGCGCTCCAGCAGCTCAGCGTACATTCGGGGGAGGGTTTTGTCCAGGAGTAGGTGAACCGGGACGCCTTCATCCCGTGCTTCATGGTCGAGACGGCCATGTCCTCATTGAGGTCCCGAACCTCAAGCGTGGCCGCGTTAATCGCGCTACGAAGTGTCGGAGTGTCTCATTTTTTCTTTATTTAAGAGAGAAAAGGATGTCCGATGTTCGGGACGGCTTTCGGCTGGTGCTGAAGTGGGCCACGAAGGAGTGCTCAAGCTGCCCGAAGGAGTGAATACTTCCCGATCGAAGATCGGAGTACCAGGCCCTGGCAGCTTTGCGTAGCATGACGGGGAAGCCGATGCAAAGGAGAGCGTCGGTTGCCCCTTGGATCGTCATGAGAGCTCTGTAGCTCTCCAGGTGGTTGATTGGGTCGGTGGAGCCGTCGTAAGGCTCCATGTGCGGCATCTTGAACCGACTGGGGATCGGTTCGTCAAGGATGAGTCGGGAGAGAGGTTGGGCGTTCTGAAAGTCAACTCGTTCGAGGACTTCTGCCCGTCCACCTGCAACTGGGCAAGCCGACGGTCGACCTCGTCGAACCTGCGTTCGTAGTCGTCGAACCGTCGGTGCTGGGAGACCCCAGGAGTGGAGTCTCCAGAGGAGTCCGAGAGAGAGACGGACGGCGTTCGCGGTCGCTTCTCCTTCCTTGCTCGTTCCAGCTGGGAAGGGGAGGGTCGTCGAGACCGACGGGCGTCACGCCGTGGGCGCTCCTCCACCTCCTAGTGGGAGCGACGTGACAGGGCTCCGAGAAGGCGACGGCGATCGGTACGGGCATCGGTGGCTACTCCTCGAGGGTATCGGACGTGCCACCGGTTGCTCGCCCGGTGAAGGTGGCAGCCGGATCGGTTGTTGCTGAAGGCTTTTGACCGCGTCTGTCAGCACGGTCATCTGCCAAACTATTGCCCGATCTGTGCCTCCGTGGTCACTGCGGGATGCGGAGAACTGGGTTCCGCCATGAAGGGTGGAGGGGAGGCCTCTTCCCGACGGGAAGAGCACCTCGCCGATCTAGTGACCCTCGATCGTTGAGCTCTTGACTTTGTCATCTCGAATTTTGTGGGGATAGTGTACCGTTACCCCTACCTGGCGCGCCAATCTGTTGCGGCCAATCTCTCGTCGCCTGGTCGTCGGGAACGAGCGCCTGCAAAAGAAAGTCCACGCTGACCGGAGGCGGCTCCGGCGGGGACCCTCCGACGGTCAAGTCAGAGAGAAGACTAGGCAATAGTGAAAAGGAGACAAGGAGCTCTACGAGAGAGAGAGAGGGGAGAGAGAGAGGGAGCTTGAGAGTTTTCGAAGGGACCTCTAGCACTGTTGTCTTCCCCGATTTATAGTAGGAGGTGGTATGGCCTCGCCGTCGGTGATGTAGACAACTGGAGAGTTGTCAAATCGTCGGAGGTTGTCACGTCGTTGACAAAGCTGACAGGTCTAAGAATTAATTCACGTCCTTAGCAGGACAGCGCCCCAGGCTTTCTGGCAGGACAATGCCCCCTAGCGTTCGTACGGCGTTTACTTGATGGGACTGCAGCCCATGCGCTCATTCGGCGTCTAGGAGGGCCTGTAGAGGTGGGACGTCAGTCATCTAAACTGATGGTGAGTCGGCGGTGTCCCACCCGATAGGAAGTCGGTGACGGGGGTCGGCTCTCAGGCGATCGGAGGCGACGTAGGCTCGTTAGGCCGATCCGCTTCGGTCGGGGTACAATCGGTAGTCGCTGCGGTGTCGCCCACTCGGTCGGCGAGTGGTCGGTCGAGAAGTGGTCGGTCGGATGGAGTCGGGTCGGGTCGGTCGGATGGAGTCGATCGGTATATCCCAACAGGTACCTTTTTTTCTCTTCTCATCAACCTCACCACTCCTTCTGAACATACGCATTTCCCGTTTGAAAAATCAACAAAGTCCCAATATTGGCAGGCAAGACCAAATAGAAGGCTGTGGACCACTTCATAGTGCCAAGAAGATAAAGAATCTACTGGAATCAATAGTTCTGCAAGAACATTAAAATTTATTTTTTTAAAAAAAAGGTATGGTTAAATGGTCCCCAACAAAAAAAGGAAAATGTTAGGAGAACAAGATCGGTGATAAATCTACGAAAAAAATACAGAAATAACGGATGGACCATTACTATTAGAGTTTGGATTCTCTCTAATGTCGAAGGGCCCAGTTCAGTTACAAGTGAGGATACATTTAAAAGGATCTTGATATCTCACCTGTCCATCTCGGCCCTCATCATGCACATTGCAAATGCACAAATGCTGGCAGGAAACAAAACAAGGCAAAGAAAGAAAAATAGCCTGGCTTATCACTTAATTCTTGATTAATCTGTGACAATCATCTCTGCCATCTCGTGTGCATCAAATGTGCCCTGTGCCGGTATTCATAAAGTAGACTAATAATGAATAATAATTAATGTTTGGTAATTTTCCCGGAGTATTCTTTTGCTTTAGGTGCGCCTGTAGTTATCTTTGTTTTCATGTCGTAACCCATATACGTGGGGATACAAACTAGGCAATATTTAGCCCCAAGTACTGATCAAAGGTGGTCTATCCTTGCATTATTTGATCGCCATTTGACCAGAAGTTATCCATTGACTGATCAGAGTTAACCTATAAAACATTTACAGAACACCTGAAGACAGAAGCCATGATGAATTGCTAAGTATTAAATGGGGAAAAACGTTAGGAAAATCGGGAAATTTTCAATATAACCATGTGCTTCTATCTTTTGTTCTTTTTGAGTGTTGTCATAGGCCCTAATAACGGAGTAAATATTCATTGCAACGGTGATATCCATCACCATTGTAACAAATCAATCAAAAATCGCGAATCGGTGAAATACAAGAATAGTATGGGGTATTATCCATGGGAATCGATGAAATATAAGGCAGTTGGTGAAATACAAGGTTTTCATTGATTGTTATAAATATGGCATGGTGTCACTGTTGCAACAAAATTTTTTTTCCTTATAACCACAGCATACCAAATAAAAAAGCCCTGACACCCATTTGGGTGCAGCACCCTGTCGCAACCTAAACTTATCTTCAATAAGCTCCTCTGCATGTAAAGCATTATTTGATCAGATTCCTACGGAGTCCAAGATAATTTACCATAACCACTTAGTTAATTAGGGAAAAAATCTACTTGCATTCAAAATTTACATCTGAAACACAAATGCATAATAAAACAATAACATCTTCAGCATCTCTATACCCATTCTTATAATATGAGCAAAGACATCTCAAATACAAGCCTCATCATCATGAACAGATGACACCCTTTACTCCATTATTAGCAGGATCGGATGAGCTAGAGGAGCTACCAGTACAGCTAACACCCCTTACTCCATTAGCAGGATCGAATGAGCAAAACCTCACAACACCACCATCAGCAGCAGCAACATGAATTGAATCACGAAATCAATTTAAAAAAACATCAATTTAACTTTCTGGCCCGGCCTCATCGCCATACCCCTCGTCCTCCTCCTCAGCCATCGCATCCTGGTATTGCTGGTACTCCGACACCAGATCATTCATATTACTCTCCGCTTCAGTAAATTCCATCTCGTCCATCCCCTCCCCAGTATACCAATGCAAGAAGGCCTTTCGCCAGAACATGACCGTGAACTGCTCCGAGACACGCCGGAACATCTCCTGTATCGACGTCGAGTTGCCCATGAAGGTCGCCGACATCAACGTGCCGGTGGGCAGGATGTCGCAGACGTTGGACTTGACATTGTCGGGATCCACTCGAAGAAGTAGGAGGAATTCTTGTTCTGGACATTGATATCTGCTCGCCTCCTTGGTGCTCATCTTGCGGCGGAACATGGTGGAGGGGGGTAAGGCAGCGGCCATGACGGGGTCGGCGGCGCACATCATGTTCTTGGGGTCCCACATTTGCTGAGTGAGCAGGGGAAGGGATGAGGTTGACGGCGAGCTTTTGGAGGTTGGAATTCAGCTGGCCGGGGAAATGAAGACAGCAGGTGACGCCGCTCGTGGTGTTGGAGATGAGGTGGTTGAGGTCGCCAGCTGGCCGGGGAATTTTTCCAGAGCATTCATTTGGCTTTAGGTGTGCCCGTAGTTGGTTATATATATATTTTTAATTTTAATTTTAATGCTGCAGCTCATTTACATGCGGATAGAAACTAGGAATTATTTATTCCCAAGGACGTACTCAATGGTAGTCTATCCTTGCATTATTTGGTCGCCATTCGACTAGAAGTTATCCATTGAGTCATCAGAATTAACCTATAAAACATTCGTAGAACGGTAGCAGACATGAAGAAGGAAGCCTTGGTGAAACGCTAAGTATTAAATAGGAAAAAAATTAGGAAAAAAATTGGGGAAATTTTGTTACAAGTTTGTGCTTCTGTCTTTTCTTCTCTCATGAGTATTGTCATAGACTCTAATAACCCCAGCATACAAAATAAAAGTGCCTTGCACCCACTTGGGGTGCGGCACCCTGGCACAACCTAGACATCCCAGTATCTTTAATGAGATTCTCTGCATCTAGAGCATTATCCGATCAGATTCCCGCAGAGTCCAAGATAATTTCTCATAACCACTTAGTTAATTAGCAAGCTTGGCAATCAAAATTTAGATCTGAAATACAAATGCATAATAGAACAATAACATCTTCAGCATCTCTAAACACATTAAAATATGAGTAAAAATATCCCACATACTAGCCTTATCATGATTGTTATGGGAGGACGGCACCTTTAATCCTACATCGATTGTGAATCAAAAGAAATTTTGACTTATATGGGATCATGGTTTTCTCTCCCCTGACGAGGTGGCTTTTAAATAGAAAAATATTATGCGGCCCAAGACAGTTTTGTTAAAATATAATGTTTGTTCTTTTTAATTTCTAAGTTATGTAATTTTTGATTTAGTTGTATGTTGGATTCGTATATGGGCTCATATATAGTTGGCTCATATTGTCATAGTGGTTTATGTATTGATGTGTGAACTTTTGTAGGATGTAGTAGCCTCACACATAAGAAGCCTTATGTACTAAGAAAAAAGAAAGAAAGAATCCCAAATTTATATTTCCCCCAATTTTTCATCTCATTCTCCACTTCAATCTCCTCCCAAATTTCATCAAGTTGGTAAACAAAGCCAACAAAAATGGTATCAGAGCAAGGAAGGTCAATAAGATTTGAGTTTGAAGACAACAAGTGAGAAAGAGAGTACCATTCAAGAAGATCTTCATGAAAAGTTCAAGCAACATATGTATGAGCATTAATCAACCTTCTATTTCTATTTTTGATGGAGAAAACTATGATTATTGGAGCATCAAGATAAAAATCCTCTTCATTTCACAAGAGATTTGTGATTTGGTAGAGAGTGGGTATGAAGAGCTATCTACTCCAACTAATTAACAAAAGGAGCAAATGAAGGACTACAAAAAGAAGGATGCCAAAGTCCTCTTCTTCATCCAATAAGTGTTGTCCGACAAGAATTTTTCAAGAATCATTAGAGCCACCAAATCAAAGGAGGCATGGGATATCTTGCAAGAAAAATTTTAAGAAAATACTAAGGTAAAAACTATCAAACTTTAAACTCTAAGAAGAGAGTTAGATAATTTGAGAATGCAAGAAAATGAGAAGTTAAAGGATTACTTTTCCAAAATCATAGAGATTGTTAATCAAATAAAGAGCTATGGTGAAACCATTACCGAGCAAAGAATATATGAGAAAATTTTGGCTAGTTTGTCTATAAAGTTTGATACCATAGTTATTATTGTTGAAGAATCTAAAAATCTTTCTACTTTAAATGTTCATGAGTTGATAGGATCTCTTGAAGCCCATGAGCAAAAATTGGTTAGGCATAAAGAATCATCATTAATTAGAAAGTGCCTTTTAATCTAAGCTCAAGATGTTTGATAAAAATTTTTAAAGAAAATCATCTAGTCATGGACAAGTTAAAGGGGAGTTATTTAGAGATGGAAACCACAATAGAGGAAGAGGAAAAAATATGAGAGGAAGAAGAAGGAAAAAAATAACTTTTCAAGAAATCAAAATGATGAAAGCACTCAATCTAGGTGCAACATATCTAAAAAGTCTTCTTATGTTGAAAAGATTGTTGGTTTAGGAAAAAACTCCAATGTTATAATTGTAAAAAGTTTGGCCATGTTTAAGAAGATTGTAGGTACCAAACAAGTGAGCAAGCACACTTCTCCAAAAAAAAATGAAGACGACCAAAGCATATTCTATGCATGTCAAACTGTGGAAGAGCAAAGAAATGATGTATGGTACCTTGATAGTGGATTTAGCAACCATATGACCGGTGACAAGTCCATCTTTGTTGACATTGATAGTTCTTCAATCTCATAAGTCAAGATGAAAAATGGTGCACTAGTCCAAATAAGAGGCAAAGGGACAATTACAATTGATATAAAGAAAGGGACGAAGTTCATCCATGATGTTCTACTTGATCCGGACTTGACACAAAATCTTCTAAGTGTTGGATAATTGATTAAGCATGGGCACATGGTGCACTTTGAAAATAATGGATGTAAGATATATGACAAAGGAGAGAAAAAGTAACTTATGGCAAATATCAATATGAAAAAAAAATAGAAGCTTTCATCTTATTTTATACTATGCAAAAAATATTGCATGGAAGATAGAGGTGAATGATGAGTCATGGCTATAGCACAAAAAGTATGGACACTTGAACTTTCAAAGCTTGAGAAGTCTACATCAAAAAAATATGGTGTATGGTCTACCGGCAATACAAGACAAGAAAGAAATTTGTGAAGGATATGCACTTAAAAAACAACATCGAGAGGTATTTTTAAAAGAGCATACATGGAGAGTCAAAGCATCGTTGGAGCTTGTTCATACCGACATATGTGGATCTATGAAAACTCCTTCTCATGTCGATAACATCTATTTCATTACCTTTATTGATGACTACTCAAGAATGATATGGATGTACTTTATGAGGCATAAGTCCGAGGCATTCACCATCTTCAAGAAATTTAAAAATCTTATGGAAAGATAAAGTGAGCACTATATCAAGGTGCTGAGAAGTGATAGAGGTGGTGAATACAACTCAAATAAATTTGAGAAGTTTTATGAAGATGTTAGTTTGCAAAGACAATTGACTGTTGGCTACACACTGAAACAAAATAGAGTTATCGAAAGAAAGAATCGTACTATTTTTGAGATGCTTAGATCTATGCTAAAAAACAAAGGCCTTCCAAATTTTTTTTGGGTGGAAGCAGTGTCACGACAGTGTATTTGATAAATAGATATCCAATAAAAGTTCTCCAAAATAAAATACCATTTGAAGCTTGATCCGATAGAAAGTCTTCGGTGAAGTATTTCAAAATCTTTGAATGTGTATGCTATGCACATATTCTAAAAGAGAGGAGGCACAAACTTGATGAAGTAAATGAAAAATATATTTTTGTTAGCTATAGTTCTAAATCAAAAAGTCATAGACTTTTTAGCTTGAAGCACAACAAGGTGATCATAAAAAAAGATATTCTTTTTAATGAGAAGGCTACTTGAGATTGGAAGGATAAGAAAGTTGAAAAAAATATTGTTACTCTTGATGAAGAAATTCATGATGTCCAAAATGAAGAAAATGAGGATGAAGGTTCACCACAAATTTCTCCAAATATAAGTCCATCACCAACTTCAAGCTCAAGCTTATCTCCAAATTTCACTCCCACAAGAATGAAAAGCCTAAGTGATATTTATACCACTTGTAACTTTTGCATGATTGAGTCTAAAACTTATAAAGAAGCTATACATGAAGAAGTGCGGAACAAGACAATGCAAGAAGAAATTAATGTGATTGAGAAGAATAAAACTTGAAAACTCATGGAGAAACCAAATGATAAGAAAGTCATTGGCTTGAAGTGGATCTACATGACAAAACATAATCCGGATGGATCCATTCAAAGATACAAAGCAAGATTGATAGCAAAATGGTACTCTCAACTATCCGAGATTGATTATCAAAAAATTTTTACACCGATTGTCCGATATGACACAATTAGAACTCTCATTTCTATGACAGCACACAAAGGTTAAAAACTACACCAACTTGATATAAAATCGATATTTTTGAATGGGATATTGGAGGAAAAAATTTATATAGAACAACCTCAAGGTTTCATCATCAAAGGTCACGAAAGTAAATTGTACAAGTTGAAGAAAGCATTGTATGGGTTGAAGTAAGCACTCCAAGCATGGTATTCTCAAATTGATGCCTATTTTAATGAAAAAGATTTTCAAAGAAATCCAAGTGAACCAATACTTTATGTGAAGAAGCAAGGTAATAACATTCTCTCTTTATGTTGATGATTTGATCATTACCGGGTAACAATAAGAATATGATTTTGGCTTTCAAAAATGATATGATGAGAAGATATGATGAGAAGGTATGAAATGAATGATATGGGTTTTGCTCCATTATTTTTTGAGAATTAAAATCAAGCAAGAAAAGATTGTATTTTATTTGTCAAAAGAAATATATAGAAAGCATTCTCAAGAAGTTTAAAATGGAGAATTGCAATGTTGTGGCAACACCTTTAGTGATAAATGAGAAGTTCATAAAAAAAGATGAAAGTGATAAAGCCAATGCACCACTATATAGAAGCATTATTGGAAGCTTATTGTATCTCACAACTACAAGATCGGACATAATATTTTCATCAAGTTTACTTTTCTAGATTCATGCAAAAGTCAAGCAAGATATACTTTGGGGTGTCAAAAAGAGTCTTGAGATATATCAATGGAATAAAAAATTATGGCATCATGTATGAAAGAAGCATAAATAATAATATAAAATTATTTGAATTTTAATGATAGTGATTGGGCCGGAAGTATTGATGATATGAAGAGCATATCGGGCTATGCATTTTCTTTTGACTCTGATGTCATATCTTGGACATCAAAGAAGCAAGACATTGTGGCATTGTCATCTGTGAAAGTCAAATATATCTCAACTATCTTGGCGGTATAATAAATAATTTAGTTGAGGAGAATACTAGAAGATGTGGGTGAGAAGCAAGAAAAAACCACTACATTACTTTGTGACAACAAGTCTACCATCTCTATGATAAAGAATCCTATCTATCATAGCCACACCAAGCATATCAAAATCAAGTACCATTTTATAAGAGATGTGGTAGAAGAAAATGAAGTTGAAGTGAAGTATGTGAGGACTCAAAACCAAGTGACGGACATTTTCACCAAGGCATTACCTAAAGAGAAATTCATCTACTTTAGAGATCTCATGGACATTCAAGAACAACCATTAAAGGGGAGTGTTAAAATATAATATTTATTCTTTTTAATTTCTAAGTTATGTAATTTTTGATTTAGTTGTATGTTGGGTTCATATATGGGCTCATATATAGTTGGGCTCATATGGCCATAGTAGTTTATGTATTGATGTATGAACTTTTGTAGGATGTAGTAGCCTCACACATAAGAAGCCTTATGTACTAAGAAAAAAGAAAGAAAAAACCCCAGATCTATATTCTCCTCTAATTTTTTATCTCATTCTCCATTTCAATCTCCTCCCAAATTTTATCAAGTTGGTAAACAAAGCCAACAGATTTCTTGATATGCTAGAGGCCAAAGTGGACAATACATCACCAAGATGGGTGCAACTATTTTGATCTCTGCTTTTCCTCCCCATTTCAAAATGCGAGTCTAGGATATAAGAAAGATACTTCTCTCTTTAATGAACAAAAAAAATCCATTGCAAAGCCTTTTCTTAAAAAAGTTGAAGACATTTGGAGTGCGGTTTATGATAGATACTTCGTCTCTTAGGCTTCTCAAATCTGTTTCCTCCTGTATAAAGTTTGTCAAAATGTTCTTGATGTGAACGAAACAATAGCAAATCTAAAATCAGTACCTATATTACAATCTGAGTAAA